>NC_056747.1:168784667-168989667 GCF_019279795.1 Protopterus annectens | reverse complement strand
CTCTACCCAAAACTTGGAGTACATCGGGGCATGACTTGATACTCCTGCATATCCTGTCTTACCCCTTCACAGACTACAAAAGATAAGATGCCAAGTCCAGTCCATTTTACCAAAACAAAAAGATCACGTTATTCTTGTTCTTCAAGCCCTGGGTTCCATGGCAGCAGCTATCACCCTAGTTCCCGTGGCACAGTTTCACATGAGCATACTTCTGTGGCTTCTAGCCTCACAATGGTCCATCCTTAATCACTTCTTAAGTCATCCGACCTTGGGCTGTCCTTTTGTTCCCCCTCAGCCCAAGGCCAAGGTGACCACGGATGCCTCCCACATGGGGTGGGGGGGGCATTATCTGGGAAAGATGGTCCAAAGCACTTGGTGTCCTCAAGAGGCCAAGTTGCACATCATTGTCCTGGAGATGAGAGCAGTGCTTCTAGCGTTGCAAGCCTTTCAGACTGCCCTTCCTCCAGGAATGGTTGCAGTCCAGTCAGCATGTTGGTAGTTTGGTACAGCAACAACCAAGGGGGAACCAAGTCCTATCCCCTCTGCCAGGAAGCTCTCAGAGCTTGGCAGTGGGCGATATCTTCCAACCATTTTCTTGTGGCAATGCACATCCTGGTGAGTTCCAACATGATAGTGGACAAGTTGAACAGACACATCCTACTCCTGCATGAGTGGTCTCCATATATTTCACCAATGGGGTGAGCCTTGCTGCAGTCTATTTGCCTTCCCAGTAAACAACAACTGTAGTTCATACTTTGCCCTACTCTCTCCACAGAGAGAGTCACTAAGAGACACTCTCCTCCTAGATTAGTCCCCAGGTCTCTTTATGCATTTCACCTCATTCCCCTTTTTCTGAAGAAAGCCCAGAGGTTGCATTCCAGAGTAATCCACATTGCCCCATTCTGGCCTAGACAAGTTTGGTTTCCCTTCCTGTGGCCTCACTTGCTTCATCATCCTTGGATTCTGGACCCAGTTCCGGATCTTCTGTCACACCCAGACCATCACTCCCTCAAGCTCACAACTCGGTTCCTCCAATTCCATTAATCGCCAAACAATCTAATATTGCTTCCCCTGTCCGAAAAATTATTTTGGCTTCTCATTAGACCATCCACCAGGAAATTGTATTCCAGTAAATGGAAAAGATTTTCTCTTTGGGCTTCTAAGAATAATTTGGATCCTTTATCAGCCCCGGTTAAAAAAAATTTTTTAGATTTTCAGACCTCTTCAACCAGAGAGCGGCTGCTTCAACCGTTCATTACCTTAGCAGCCATCTCTAATTTTCACAGTGGCTGCGATGACCAGTCCTTAATTTCCCATCGCTTATGCAGAGTGTTTCTAAAGGGAATCCTACATATCAGACTCCAGTTCAAGGATCCATTACCCCCATGAGATTTTACATTCATTTTGCAATATTTAGTGTTGCCTCCCTTTGAGCCAGCTGCTACTTGTTATCTCAAGTTTCTTTCCTGGAAAACTCTTTTCTAGTGACCATTACTTCTGCAAGAATGGTTTCAGAAATACAGGCACTTTGTACGAAACCATCATACATGATCTTCCATAAAGACAGTGTGTCCTTGAGGACTAACCCTTCATTCCTTCCTAAGGTGGTCTTCGAGTCATACATCAGTCAGTCCATTCATTTACCAGTTTTCTTTCCAAATTTCTCTAACAAAGGTGAATACTGTCTGCATCTGTTAGACATCCACAGACAGCTGAGATTTTATCTTGACAGGACTAAGGATGCAGAACTTAAGACCAACTGTTTGTCTCATTTTTAGGACCAAGGAATAGGTAAACCTGTTTCTAAGGTGACCCTAAATGGTTCGGAGATTGCATTACCTTTGTTTATGAACAAAACAATCATAAATTACTTGCGCCTGTAAGGGCTCTCTCAACCAGATCTATTGCCACTTCACCTGTTTTTCATTCCAAGCCCTCTCTGGATGAAATATTTGCGGCCGCAACTTGGGCAACGCCTCATACCTTTATCACTCATTACAAATTGGATATGGTCTCCAGGGGAAGAGCATCCTTTGGGCTCTATGGTTCTCAGGAATGTCCTTCCATAAGGCCACGCAGGGTATAAGTAGCTGGGGACTCTGGCGCAACTTTCAAGAATAAACTAAGATTGACAACATCAGATAAAGAAGTTATATACTCACCATAATGTTCCATCTGTGTTGTCAATCTTCATTCATTCTTGACATCCCACCCTCCTTCGAGATTTCCTGGAGGTTCGTACTCTTGTCCTTGGCTTGACAGTAGGGTATTTACCTTGGACATTTATCTTGCTGTAATTTGCAAACTCAGTCTGAGGTAACATGCACAGGGGCATTGTGGGTAGAGACTTGGCTCAAGAGTTTTTGACTGGCGCGAGCTGTATAAAGGCTGAGCCGGTTCCAATTGCTGGTTCCAAGGATCGGAACTGGATTGCCAACTGTCAAGAATGAATGAAGATCGACAACACAAATGCAAAGTTATGGTGAGTGCATAGCTTTTTTTTTTCATTTTTTAATAATTGTCATTCACCTCAGCATTGCATAAGTTGCTCAAATCCTGCCTTCTTTTAAAATTCACTCCTCCAAGTTGTTACCCCAAATTCGATTTATTTCTGTTTAGTTTGATACTTCCCTTTTCTAAAGATCCCACCTCCAGTTCTTTTATGTCCTTTACAATATTCAGTACTTTTGTTAAGGTTAGTTAAGGTTTTGATTTTCCTGTAACTGATTTTTTGACACCTAGTAATATTCAGAGAAGTAGATACCAAACAGGAGAGGACCCAGGAAGGATCCATGTGGGACTCCATTTGTAAATGCCCAGTAGTGTGATTTGGAGTCCGCTACTTTCACCGTCTGGGTTCTGTCCGTGAGCCAGTTGGCAACCCATCTTATGATGTAGGGGTTAATGCCTAGGTTAGTGAGTCTGTCAATGATCCCTGAGTGGAGGAAGGTGTGGAAGGCTTTGGCCAGATTGAGGTAGGCCGTATGGGACTACCTTGCATTCATCAGCCACTTTGGTGACAGATTTGAAGTAGTCTGTCAGGTTGAGTAGACATGATCTGCCCTTCACAAACCCAAACTGTGAGGGGCCCAGGGTTTGAAGGTTCCCTATATACCTATCTATGAGGTCCAAATGATGCACTCCATGGCCTTATAGATCAGGCTCGTCAGGCTGATGGGGCAGTAGTTTCCACGGTCAGTAGTTGCACTCCCCATTTGTGGAGTGGAATAGCTGTAGCAGTGCGCCATTCGGCAGGAACAAAGCCTGAAGTGAGGCTGTGGCTGAACAAGGCACTCTGGTATGGTGCCAGTTCCCTTTGTAATTCATGTAGAACACAGCCAAGTATATTATCTCGTCCCATGGAAGCTATATTTTTGGATTTGGATAGTGTGGCTAATACCTGTGCAGCCATGATATTCTGGATTTGGCATTCCTCGGCTGTTGGGATAGGCCCTTGGGTGGGGGGTGGGGGGGTAAAGTTTGCGCTAAACCTGTCATCCAAGATATTGGCAATATCTGTTGGTTCAGTATAAGTGGTGCCGTTGTGCAGTAGCTCAGAGCACCTTTGTGTATTGTTATGCAGATTCTTGACATAACTAAAGAATGCCTTGTGGCTATCTTTAGCATCTGTTGTAATTTTGTTTTCATAACTAGCTTTGGAGGATTTGATGAGGGATCTCAGTTTTTTGCTGAGACGTACAAAGGAATTTTTCCAGTCTTGGGACTTTGTCCTTTTCTGCAACAGTTTTTTTCCTTCTGTTACAGAGTTTGTTAATGGCAGGTGTTCACCAGATTGGCTTCCTTTTTTTGGAGGACAGGATCTTGGTTTTGTTTGGTATGGCCTGATCCATGCACTTGTGTAAATGTTCATACAGTGCCTTGGTGTACGATTCAGCGGCCGTACATTCATTCCCTGTTTGCATGGATGACGTGAAGTTAGACATTTCTGTCTTTAGAAGCTCAAAGTTGGCTTTGGAAAAGTTCTTCACTGTGGCTTCCTTCATGGGGTGTGAGGGTGGGATTTGGATATCGACTGTGACTAATTTGTGGTCAGATCTAACCAGGGAGGAGTTGATTACTGGTATAGAGCAGCGGTTCCCCATGTTTGAAATGACCAGGTCGAGAATGCTTCTACCTCTGGTAGAGGTGAGAATGAGTTGGTCCAGGGCATTGGAATTAATGAATTCCAGAAATCGTTGGGCAAATGAGTTGGAACAGGAGTAATTTTTCCAGCTAATGGAGGGGTAGTTAGTCTCCTAGTATGAGGGTATTAGGTTGAACCTTAATGCCTTCCAGAGTGTTAAGGAATGCGGAGTGGGAGTCTTGGGACATTGTGGGGGATCTGCAGCAGGCTACAGCCTGGATTTCAGTTTTATCCAGTGTTAGTTGTACTTGTAGTATCTCTAATGCATTATGTTGAGCAACCAGTCTGGAGGTGTGCATATCCTCTATAAAGATGGATACACCACCGCCTTTGGGGCTTCGGTCCACACCTCCTTTAGGGCTTCGGTCCAGGTTTAGGGGCCGAAAAGTGTCATCTGCAATGTAGCCTGGTAGCGCTGGGGTGCTGTCCGGAGCCTTGAACCAAGTTTCGGTTACTGCACAGAGGTCGATGTTCTCCAGTTTGAGTGACTCAAGCGAATGGATTTTGAGATTTAGGCTTCTAGCGTTGTGTAGCATAACCCTCAGGTTGCGTTTGCTTGCAGTTGTTATGGTGGTAAATTTGTCTTCAGGGCATTGCCTAAAAAAGGCACTATAGCAGGGGCAAGAGCCTTTGCCAGTGTCCAGAATCCCAGGGGGTGACAGATGCAGGCCATCACTGGCATAGCATTGAGGTCTGCCGAGCATGTCATCCCAGGCAGACATATACTGGATCCCCTTTAAATGACACCAAAAACTTAGCCAGTTGTTGAAGTCAATCATTTTCTCCTTGTACTGTGGTATCTTGGGTGATGGTAGTATGCTCCTCGGAGCTAGGGTCATACCTGCCTAGGCTACAAGATCCGAGAGCTCCTCCATGTCTCTCTTCATGTAGTCCAGGGAGGTACATCTTAGGTCGTTCACACCAACATGGTTATGACCGAGTCATATTTGTACTTATTGTGGAGAAACCTAAGTGCATGCGTCATGTTTTGAATCCTGGCACCCGACAGGCAGCTTACCGTAACTTTCTCTTTATTTAACCTAGTGAGTAGGACGTCAGTGTGCCTTACTATTGATTCACGTATGACTAGTGTATTGGGTAAACTGTTTTGCCGTAGGGGCTTAGACTGAGTGGCACACTGTTTGTGGGCTGTGTGTCTTGGGGGTTGTGTTTGGGTGATTTGGTTGCTTGCGTTTCTGCCTCGGAGGTCTTTGTTGTTTGGGCAGATTTTTATTGAGAGCCTCTGCAAAAGTGTGTGTGTGTTTTGTGTTGCTATGTGAGAGATGTGGTGGTGTGTGATCCAGGGAGCTTATGTGTTATGAGGTGTGATGTATGTGTTAACCTTCTCCTCTTGACAGGCTAGCCCAGTCTTGGTTTGAGAGACCATGGTCTGTAGTTTGGCTATGTACGTGCATCTCTCACAAGTGGATGCGTTTGGCGGTAGGAGAATAGGGTTGTCTGTGTACATGAGGCAATTGCTAGATTGCCTCAGGATGCCCAGGTTCACCAGGTTAATAGGAGAAAGCATAGGGAGCTGACCTTTAGAAATGCCTGGATAGGTGCTTAGTTATTTAAGTAGTGGAACTGTTTTGCTTCTGTTTTTGATACTTTTATGGATTTTTTTAGTGCTACTAACAGCTGGTATGCTTACAATAACACCTGCAAGAGTTTCTGATGAAGGGCTGGGTTTTACAGGTCTGATTTGAGTGCTTAAGAGATGAAAGCTAGCAAGATCTAAGGGAAAAATTTGAAGAGCAGACTTTAAGGCACCGGTAATGGTTTACCCTAGCTTAGCGGCACTGCACGACGCACTAACCTGTGCAAACACGGATTATTAAGTCAGAAAGTTGAAAGGGATAGAAGCAACCCAAAACAGCCAATAAAATACAATTCCTGAGCTGGAAACCACTCCTCTAGCGATAGGCTTCTCAGAGCTTACCACTCCCACTGATAAGCAGAAATATTTCCTTCTGTCTCAGCAAGGTCTTGACAGCACAGAACAAAAAATACAGTCTTGAAATCAGCAAATCTGAGATCCGGACTATTCCAGTTTGAGAAAAAGGCAGGAAATGAGCAAGTAGATAGGAATTTTTTGGGGCTTTTTTTTCTGTTACAGAAATACAGTAAATGCAGTAGTAAAATTCACTTTTAAGGCTCTAAAAGGCAAGCGCACTTGAGTGTGTAGCCTGTAACAGTAAATGCAGTTGAAAAAAAAAAACAATTCAATAAAGTGCAGTAGGCAAAATCAGCAGAAAACAATTAAATTAAATACCAAAGCATACCAAAGCTTGTAAAACAGCTGGAATAGTGTGGCAAGCAAAATTAAGCCAAGGAAAGCAAAAACAGGTACTTATAATCAAGCAGAGTATCTCTTTCTTCTTACTGCTGCTGTAGAAATCTGCAGGATGCCCAAACAGGATCCGCTGAGGTAAAACAAGTGCAAACCCAAGCAAACATTGTTTTTTAAGTCAGAAAGTTGAAAGGGATAGAAGCCACCCAAAACAACCAGTAAAATACAATTCCTGAGCTGGAAACCACTCCTCTAGCAATGGATAGACTGCTCAGAGCTTACCACTCCCACTGATGACCAGAAAGACTTCCTTCTATATCTCATCAAGGTGTGGACAACTCAGAACACAAAATGCAGTCCTGAAATCAGCAAATCTGAGATCCAGACTATTCTAGTTTGAGAAAAAGGTAGGAAATGAGCAAGTAGATAGGATTTCTTTTTTCATTTTTGTGTTACAGAAACAGAAATACAGTAAATGCAGTAGTAAAATTCACTTTTAAGGCTCTACAAGGCTAGCTCACTTGAGTGTGTGGCCTGTAACAGTAAATGCAGTTGAAAAAAAGGATTCAAGAAAGTGCAGTAGGCAAAATCAGCAGAAAACAGTTAAATTAAATGGTTTACCTTCATTTTGTTGGAAATTAAAATATCGACCGTGTTTTTCTGCGAACCAAAAGCGCAAATTTTAAACTGTGAAAGTCTCCGTAGTTCGAAAATCAGCAAATCGAACAGCAGATTCGCTGATTTTCGAACTACAATGTCGAAGACGCATCATAATGCAGGGGGGCAAGCCCCCACACCCGCCCTACTTTAATATGCTAACTCCGAGATCGCACTACAGTGGGGTAAGGGTTCATTTCCCGATCCTCGCTATAGTGCACTCTGCACCACAGTGTTGAATTTGCAATGAGCGAATGCCAACGTGCATTTGCTCATTGCACATTCTGACAATTTTTGTTCAAGGTATTGCCAATTTGGAAACCTCCTTTCGCACGTAGTGGATTCGCCCAAATGCATAACGCACTTATGAAGGTAAACCAAATTAAATACCAAAACTTGTAAAACGACTGTAATAAAGTGCGCCAAGCAAAATTAAGCTAAGGAAAGCAAAAACAGGTACTTATAATAAAGCAAAGTCTCTCTCTCTTCTTTCTGCTCCTGTAGAAGGATGCTCAAACAGGATCTTCTTGTTTTTCTATTTTTTCTAACCTCTTCTCATTGATTCTTGTAGCTGTCATGCAGCATTTTATATGCCGTGTTAGTGATCCCTTTTTAAATAACAGCGTCTGTTGTAGACTGCACTAAAAACTCAGAGCGAGCTGGTCTTTCACTTTACACTCCCCCTATCCTTTTCTCTGTGTCTATATTCTGCTATCAATCGTTTGTAGAGAGGGTGGTCTTTAACTTCACCTCACTCTAGTACTTCCCCAATAGTAATTTACTTCCAAAACCTTTGTCATATTCTTCAGTATTTTCTTTGTCTCTGCTTTCAAGGTCATCTGTATTGGTAAAAATGTATTTTTTTCTATTCTCTTGGTGACTTAGTTCTTAGAATATTTTCTGCTATTTTATACATTTTTTTTTTTTTTTTTTTTTTTTTTTTAGTAATGGTCCTTAATCCAAAATCCAGTGCTTTACTTAGTAATTTATTAAACTCCTCCATTTCACCACAGTGCCTTTCTGCTTTGATTGGTAACCATCTGCTTGTATTATATATCCGAGCCTTAGTTGTGTAGCTCTGAAGTATCCTTTCAAATCAGGTAATCCTAAACCATCTTGTTCTGTGGGGAGAAACAACTTATCACGCTTCACTATTTCCCTCTCCTTCTCAGAAGCGTTCCTTCAGTTCTTTATTATGATCTTCAACTTCTCCTCTGGTTAGTAAAATACATCAGATCTTTATATATATTTTATTTTTATTTACAAGTAAACCAAACACACAGCGCGACTTGGAGTACACTCGCAGCTAGAATACATTTATCACATTCATTGTAATACTTGCAGAACTTCCTCCAAATAAAAACCATAAAAAACTTTTTTTACAGTTTAGTATTGCCTTACTCATTAATTATACCAGTTAAGTTAAAATAAAAAGTCACATGACTTTTAGATGTCTAAACATTAATTCATGGATTAAAATGTTAGAAACACACACAAACAATCTCAAGATTATACTGTTGCACAATTCATAATTTATCTGCTCTCAACATTAAAATACTGTTGATTGATGTGGTCTCATTTAGTTCTAGCAACTTGGATGCATTTAAAAGGCGTTGCCATTTCAGCTCCCTTGCCCCCAATTTTGCATGCCAGTTTCCTCTTCTAATACTGTGTTGCACTTTTCTCCAGGATCAAAAGTAACAAATTATTAAAACTTGCACAGACTATAGTTAGTTTATAAAACACTTTATTAACATCTGCGTTTTTAGTCATATATGTATGTTGATAAATTCTTTGCCTAAGAGCCTTCTCTGTTTTTCCTGCTTAAAAGGCTTGACGGGAACAGCATAAGGTATTGTAGTGACCATACACAGTAAATATCTTGGGATAATTAGCCACCAAAAAACTCCTTGTCTTATTGATGTTTTTACACTGTTTACATGCCTCGCTTTTAAACACACCCCAGTCAGCTGAAGTTTTACTAAGGCATACTTCTTTTCAAACTCAGAATGGGACTTTAGATTAAAACCTTTTTTAAGTACTACTTTTGGTTTATTACCCAATTTATTTTTGATGTTAAGTATCCCAAAGATTCCAGCCCAGTTTCTCCCTAATATATTTCTAGTATATCCTACTTTACTGTCATAAGTAAGAACCTTACGAAAAATTACTCCCTAAGTTTAAACTTTTTGTTTGGCCTGATTCACGATATTTTAATAATGGTTTGTATTTTTCATTTCTAGTTACCATTATATGAGCTTCTAATGCATCTTACAAAGATTCAGGATATTCCCTTTCGAGGAAGAATGACTTAAGATGTTGTAGCTCCTTGTTGAATTCTTGGTCATTAAACAACAACCTTGACAGTGTAAATAAACTGTTCCTTAACTAAATTCCATTTTTTGCCAACTTGGGTACTGGCAATTAAAATATAAATATTAGGAAAGGTGGGTTTTTTATAAATAGTAGACTCTCAATACTTTTTTCTTATTTTTATAAATGCTAACATCAAGTTAATTAATTTGATTCAGCCCACTGGAATGGGTAAATTTTTTTAAAAAGTAGTAGTTAAATTTATATAGTCCGTAAACTCCATCAGTTCGTTATAATTACTCACCCAAAATGGAAATACTTGATGATATTGTTAAAATGTGGGGAATTAAAAGTAACGTCCTGTTTTTACATACTTGCCTTTGTTGAGTTGCTGGTTTTATTTTACTTGAATTTGTTTACCGGGAAAGTCTGACCTGTTGTTGAACACCTTCTCAGCAGTGTCCTGGAGGAAACATTCCATTAACACTAAAGAACATTACAAACACATATCAAGGAATTCACATATTAGATTATGAAAAATGTTCACCATATTGATCACTGCTGCCATAACCTTAGCTGTATGGGTTATATCATGCCATGGATATAACAGCAGGGTAGCTTCCAAAGCTTTAAGGCATATTCCACACACCCACACCGTCAGTCAGTTTGAGCTGAGCTGTCTAAAAAAAAAATAAAAAAAAAACAGGGTTGGGTGCTACGCCCTTCAGAACGTTCATGCCATTGAAGGGAGGACTCCATATAAACAGTCGACTTATGCTGTTCCTGTGCTGTGCAGATAAGTTCCATTTGGGGAAAAACCTTCCACATTAAAAAAAATGTTTTAATTGTATTTTCTTGTTTAGGAAAGCTATTTTTAAGCTAGGAGTTTTGTGTTTTAATGGATTGTCTCAAGACTTAACTGTACTTTTAAATGGGAGCTCAGTTTTTTCGGTCAGTTTAAAAGTTGTTTAAAGTAATTGAAAACTATTTTTTTGTGTTGAGAAATTGTTTATTTGGGGGGGCTTGCAAAGGGTTTTAAGGTGCTTTTTACTGTGTTTTTGTCTGAAATGTGACTTCTAAAAACTTTGACTTTTTACTGGCTTTTGGTGTTTGTTTTCACCAGGAAAGAGGTGCAATTTATAGCTTGACTACGAAACAAACATCCGATCCCACGGTCAGTCCTTCGTCCAGCCACAAAAAGAAAAAAGTTAAGCAAACAGCCTTTGCCACCACAGCAGGCTAGCAGTTTGCTTCAGCCACAGGTGGGTGACTCAGCTGTGGCCATAGCTTGTTCCTCAGACCACTTGTCTTTTATCGCAGATCCCTCTAGTGTAGCATCTATAGTCACTGTGGCCCATGGGTTAGCCATGTGCTCTGCGGCTGTTGGGGTTCCCTTAGTTTAAAAAGGAGAGCCACTCTGGTCCTAGGAGAGGGAACAGGGGAAGGCTTCCCTGTTTAGTCAGAACACTGTGCCCATCCCTTGGGAAGTTATTGCTGACATTAACAACCCAGTTGGCCTCATTTTAAAAAAGAAAACTAAACGTGTATCTACTCATCCACAATTTCCTTAACAGGAGTAGTCTACAGAGTCTGGTGCAGGGTTTAATTCAGGCTATTGGTCCTTTTTATAAGGTGGTGTCTGGTTAAAGGAGAGAGATACCTCTTCCTGAAGAGATTTAAGATTCTGAATCTGCACTGGAAGATGAAGGGTTTTGTCCTTTTCTGATTCGACTAAGAGAGGGATTTCTCTTTCTCTGGGACCGTTTCCAGAATGTGACTGTGTTTTCAGCATGAGAACACTGGGGTTCCCAGTCCCTCAGAAAATGCTTTGAACTGTTACAAAAGGAATTTTCTTCACCTATCCCCAACTTCTGCGAGCTCTGGAGAATGTGTGAGTCACTGTCTATAGTTTTCCTAATAGCCTGCTGCCCCTAAAAAGCAGCTAGAAGGGAAAAGGTTCCTCAATCTTTTAAGTTTTGTTATACACTCATCCCAAACCTGTTAATCATACTTTGTATACACTCATCCCAAACCTGTTAATCATACTTTGTATACAATCATCCCAAACCTGTTAATCATACTTTGTATGCACTCATCCCAAACATGTTAATCATACTTTGTATGCACTCATCCCAAACCTGTTATTCATACTTTGTATGCACTCATCCCAAACCTGTTAATCATACTTTGTATGCACTCATCCCAAACCTGTTATTCATACTTTGTATGCACTCATCCCAAACCTGTTAATCATACTTTGTATACAATCATCCCAAACCTGTTAATCATACTTTGTATGCACTCATCCCAAACCTGTTATTCATACTTTGTATACACTCATCCCAAACCTGTTAATCATACTTTGTATACAATCATCCCAAACCTGTTAATCATACTTTGTATGCACTCATCCCAAACCTGTTATTCATACTTTGTATACACTCATCCCAAACCTGTTAATCATACTTTGTATGCACTCATCCCAAACCTGTTAATCATACTTTGTATACACTCATCCCAAACCTGTTATTCATACTTTGTATGCACTCATCCCAAACCTGTTAATCATACTTTGTATACAATCATCCCAAACCTGTTAATCATACTTTGTATGCACTCATCCCAAACCTGTTATTCATACTTTGTATACACTCATCCCAAACCTGTTAATCATACTTTGTATGCACTCATCCCAAACCTGTTAATCATACTTTGTATACACTCATCCCAAACCTGTTATTCATACTTTGTATACACTCATCCCAAACCTGTTATTCATACTTTGTATACAATCATCCCAAACCTGTTATTCATACTTTGTATACACTCATCCCAAACCTGTTAATCATACTTTGTATACACTCATCCCAAACCTGTTAATCATACTTTGTATACACTCATCCCAAACCTGTTAATCATACTTTGTATACACTCATCCCAAACCTGTTAATCATACTTTGTATACACTCATCCCAAACATGTTAATCATACTTTGTATACACTCATCCCAAACATGTTAATCATACTTTGTATACACTCATCCCAAACATGTTAATCATACTTTGTATACACTCATCCCAAACATGTTAATCATACTTTGTATACACTCATCCCAAACATGTTAATCATACTTTGTATACACTCATCCCAAACCTGTTATTCATACTTTGTATGCACTCATCCCAAACCTGTTAATCATACTTTGTATGCACTCATCCCAAACCTGTTAATCATACTTTGTATACAATCATCCCAAACCTGTTAATCATACTGCTACTAAATATTTGGTTAATTCCACCCCCACTCTTTCTGACAAGGACTGTGAAGATTAAGTACAGGGGGAAAAGTTTATGCTTCTGCAACTTTGGTGTTCAGAATTTTGAGTTGTCAAGTTAATATGTTAAAACTTTGTTCAAACTAATTATCAACATATGATGGAATGTTTTGTAAGCAGTTTCTTCGTGTGAGGAAAATCTGCTTTAAATAAATTATTTCTTCCATTGTACAAGTAACAAGTCATTGTTTAGTGTGTGTGTTTGACTCAGCTGATACTTCTTCTAGGGCTATGAACACTGGTACTGTTTTGAGGAGGTTTGCCTGGCTGTGTTCTCAAAACATCCCAGATGATGTGTAACATGAGATTATAAATTCTCTTTTGGATAGAGATTTCGTTTTTGGTGCTTCTGCTGCAGAGGTTATCAAAAACTGTGATGAAAGGGTAAGTTGATGCAGGGAATCTCTTAAGATCAAATTTTGGCAAAAAGCAAACATTACCAGTCTGAAAAATATATAGGTAAATAGGCATTTAAGAAGAAATTGTGGGGGGGGTGCGTGAAAAATAATTCAGGACCCCTACCACAACTAAGGATAGTTCAAGAGGTCAGAAAAAAGTAATTAAGGGACCTTGTACACCAGCCACCCACCCTAGCAGTCCCTTTCTAGAAAATATGAATCACCTCATTCTATTTGGTAATGTATAGTTCCAGGCAAGTGAGTTCTGAAGGTCATTCATCAAGGTTACAGATGACAGGGGAAGGAAATCCCTCCTTTCCAGGGGGGTTAGTTCCTTGTTCAACAAACTTCGTTTCCCCTTGTCCTTCAACACATGCTGTCCCAGAGAGTGATAAACTCAGTCTTTCCCAAGGTTTTTATTCAAGGATGTCTTTAGTGCCAAATGAAGAAAATGCTAGGAACCAGTTCTGGATCTTTCTTTCCTCAATCTGTTTGTGATACTGGTTGATATTGTCACTTCACAACCTGTTACCTGTTCTTCCTCATTCAAGTTTCCTGGCAACACTGGATTTAAGATTCTCATCACATCCCTATTCATCCAGACTTCAGGCAGTTCTTAACGTTTTGTGTGTGTGGATCCCATTATCGGTTCTGTGCCTCATCCATTGGACTGTCCACTGCAAGAGTGTTCACAGTGTGTCTGGCTCTAGTTATAGCTCATTGCAGGCTACAGGGTATCCACATTTCTTCCATATTTAGACAAGTTGATTATCTTTGCAGAATGTTTTTCAGGGTCAGGAATCTCTGACTTGGGTGAGATCTGTCTGTTACTCAAATTGGGATTCCAAGAGAACATTCAGGCCTCTTACTCCTTTACAAAAGAGTGTGTTCCTTGGGTGTCAGCTAGACACCTCAGTTCAAAGAACTTTTCTTCCAAAGGAAAAACATCTATATTTAGATCTATTTCTAAGGGTTTCCACTCACACTTCGGTCACTGTGAGGGAACAACTCAGGATTTTGGGTCTCATGGCATCTATGAGTTTCATGATATCCCTGGCAAGACTCCACATGTGAAGATACAGTGGTATCTAAAGTCTGTCCGATCCCAACACCAATATCCATTGTCTTTTCAAATTCCACTGTTGGGGTTTATCAGAAGGTAGGTCACTTGAAGACAACAGCGGTTCCTAAATTCATGTCCCTCCCTATTCAAAAGCAGTCAGTCACTACAGATGCCTTGAACTTTGTTTGTGGAGCAGGTTTAGGTGAGATAAAAGTTCAGAGTTTGTGGGACACAAAGGACAGACACAAGCACATGAATATAAAAAAGATGCTTACCCTGATCAAGGCACTTCACTCTCTGAGTCATGTTTGGTGCCCTGGACCTCTTGTTATAGACAATACCACAGTTGTGGTACATCAACAATCAAGGGGTTTCATAGGTAGGTACTAGGCTATCGGCCCAAGAGCCTACCTAAGCCTAGCCAGCAAGGTACTATAGCTTACGCCACCCAAGAAAGTTATTTTCCTGTGCCACTGTCCAGCAGAGAGACAGAAGTGATTCCCGGGGTGTATTTCCTATTTCCCTGACTCCAGTACAGAATCTAGAATATTGGTTATATCTTGAAACCCCACACCATGCAACCTCATTTTAAAAATGACTTCTTCCTTAATGTTGTTGAGAAATGCATCAGGATAATGCCTATTCTGGAACATGTTGATAACATTATCTACGTCCCTTAAAAAAGACGTGGCATCTGAAACCATTCTGGCTACCCTAACCAGCTGGCTTTTACCACAGCTTTTTTCTGGTGGTGGGGGTGCCAACTTTGATAGTGTAAATATGTATTAACAAACATTTTCTTTCTAAAAAATATTGGATTGAAAACAACTCGACTCTGTATTCGATTAATTTTATATCCAAAAAAGATATTTTATCTAATCATATGGTATGTGTAAATTTTAATATTTGGGGAGTATTTATCATGAACTCAGAAAGATTCTCACTCATCCTTGTCCATAAAATAAGTATGTCATCCAGGTATCGAGTGTAATATGTCCAACAAGATGAAAAATTACTATTAAAAATGTCTATAACCTCCCAATGGGCCATGACTAAGTTGGCAAAGCTGGGGGCACAAGCTGCCCCCATTGCGACCCCTGTGCATTGTTTAAAAAATTGCCCATCAAAATAGAGGAAGTTGTTAGAAACTACCAAATGCAGCAAGAGAATAATAAGACTTACTCTTTCACTTAAAAGAATATTCGGCTTATATAAGCAGTCTTCCACCCAGGTTAAACCCAACGTATGTGGTATAACGGAGTATAAATTTACATCATCTATGGTCAAAAAAATACAACTCTGGTTATACTCAAGATGGTTAATTCTAGAAAGAAACTGCCGTGAATCTTTACATATTTGGGGGTAATGGTTCAGCACGAACCTTTAACAAATGATCAACAAACTTAGCAACGTAGTGGATTTTAGATCTGTTAGCATCCACTATAGGTCTAAAAGGAGGGTTAACCCAAATCTTTATGAATTTTAGGAATCCCGAAAAAATGGCTATTACTGGGTACTTGTTTGTCAAAAGATCAAATTCCTTTCTGCTAAGTTGACCATGATCCATCTTTTCTTTGCCAGGTTAATATAATTATGTTCCATGCATCCATATTTAGCAGCTTATACATAAATGGTCATAATAATTCGCTTATATTCTCCAGGCATACTATAGTACATAAATTGGCAATGTACAATGTACAATATTTCATGTACTAAAGAATCGGTTCAATTGTTACTGTTATGTAAGGAAAATATTACCACTGAGTGCATTATCATCTAATTTTATTCTTTTTAAGAACATCTGTACATAGTTTCAAATAGGTATATTTTCTGTATGTTTTATTGTCATTACTTTATATAAGTTTAAAATTTGTCAACTCTCTTTAAAAGGTACTTCACTCACTGTATTTTTTGTAAGGTAAATGCACATCTTATAGCAGTTATGTTCAAGGTTAAAGAAGTCTGAGGCAGATATATTTACAAGTCATATTTTGAACTCAATTTACTGCTGTGTTGAGTTATTGTTGGCATTTTTTAGGGAGTTACTCAGATAAGCATAGTTATATTTATCATGCTGGAAATTATTACAATTACTTTCATTGATTTTACTGTTTGTCTAATACATACACTTCTCTGCATGGAGTACTGGTTCAAAGAACCAGAGAGAAAATACAGTTGTGTAAGTTGAACTTATCATAACAGTAGATGTTCAAATGATCACTGCTGTAGTAGCATTAGCTGTATGGGTTATACCCTGCTAAGGCTAGCAGGCCAGCTTCCAAAGCTTCAGGGCACCTTCGACATTCTCCAACCATCAAGAAGATGAAGATGAGAGGACTAAAAGACAAGTTTGGGTGCAAAGTCTTTCAGTTTTTCTGCCAGAAAAAAGGGAGGATGAACCCTGAATGGACCATGCTACGAGCAACAGAATATAAATGTCCACACCCTAGCACAAAAAACACACCAAAAAAAAAACAGAGGGGATGGAGGGAAGGGAGTGGCTCCAGCCATGACTGTTTGAACATCTACTGTTACGGTAAGTTCAACATATGCAAGTGTACTATGTTTGTCATATTCATCCCTGCTGCAGACGCCATGGCTATCTGGGTAGATTACCCAAGCTAACTACATTTGGAAGGTGGAAGGAGAAGAGTCCAGGAACCCCTGGAGAATGGTCCTAGCAAACTTAATCTGGACCTAGAGAGGGAAGGAAGCTTAGTGTTTTATAAAAGTGTGTACAGAGAACCAAGTACCGACCTTCTAGAATAGTTCTCGAATCCAACCCTTTCCAAAAAGCCACAGATGAAGCCAAGGTTCTGGTAGAGAGGGACTTGACCCTTCCTGGAATAGATTTCTTAAGGCGAGTATAATAGCTTGGACAACCATTTGGAAATGGCCTGTTTTGACACAGGCTGTCCCTTCTTACCTTCATAAGAAATAACCAGTTGATTTGAAGATCTGAGAGATTTAGTTCTGTCACAATAGTACCCAAGTTGTCTGTGGATGTCCAAGGTATTGAGCATCCTTTTCTCCATCATTTTTAGATTCAGTAAAGAAAGCTGGGAGATGGAGAGTTTGACATAAAGTAAACTTTGATACTTTACTCATAAAAGGATTAGTTCCCAAAGAAACTGCATCCCAATGGAAAATGAGGTAGGGTTGCCTCACTGTAAGAGCTTGTAGCTGAGATACTCCTCTTGCAGAGGTCAGGGCAATCAGTAAAATGGTTTTCATTTTTAGAACCTTAAGCCAGCCAGATAAGCTAGTTCAAATGGAGCAAGTCTTAGCTTCTCTAACTCAAAATAAAGATCCAAAGGAGGGGGCCACCAGTTTACTTGATGGCCTCTTATGCAAAATCCCTTTTAAGAACATATTGACGTGAGACTACATTGAAAGAGGAGGATCTGTGGACAGATGTATTGAAATGGCCAGTAAGTAAACATTGATAGAGGACTAAGAAAGGCCATAGGATAATAACTCACACAAATATTGTAGTACCAGAGAACAGCAAACCTTGAGTGGATGCTGGTTATGTTGTTGACACCAACTAGAAAACGTTCCTTTTGCTAACGTATTATTATTTTGTAGCAGCAGGCTTTTTTACCTCCATTAGTACCTGCTGCATGTCCTTCATAAACAGGTGCCTAAAGTGAATTAAGACCTTATCCAGTCAGTCAGTCAGTTGAAAATTATTGAAGCTGGAGTGTATCAAACACCACTGTTCTTGTTTGAGTAGATCCAGTCTGTTAGGAGGCTTGTGGTATTTGCCCGTGGCCATTTCTGAAAGAAGGTAGCACTACAGTTGCCTAGGCCAGAAGGGAGTCACCAGAGTGACCTTGGGCGATTCCTTCTAAATCTTCAGTAGTAGCCTAGATTTCAATAGAAATTGTGGAAACGCGTACAGAAATATTTCTGTCCAAAGAAAATACTTCTGTCTTCCAGGTCTTCTTGAATAGAGACCTGGTGCAGAATCTTGCTAGTTGACTGTTCAAATAGGAAGCAAAAAGGTTGACTTGAGGAACTCCCCATAGATGGATCAAATGTTGGAAGACCCCCCCCGATCTAATTTCCATTCATGAGAGTCTGCCCTGGTCCTCCTCAGCCTGTTTGTCATGCAGCTTTGCTCTGGATGAATGTAGGATGCCTGTAGAGTGACATTGTGCTATGAAACTATATCCCAAGCTAACATGGCTAGTCTACAGAAGGGGTGTAACCTGGTTCCACCTTGCTTTGTTGGTGTACCCACATGACTGTGGTATTGTCTGAAATCACCTTGAAGCAGTCCCAGGGCCAAAGACGACAATGTAGAGAGTTGAGTGCCTTGGTCAGAGAAGTAATCTCCTAAATATGTGTGTGCTTGCAGTTGTTCTTGGGGTCGCACACACCCCTGCACTTTTATCCCTCCTGAAACTGCCTTGGAGCAGGGAGGAAGAAGGGGACACTTGGATTTAAAGATATCTGCCATTTCCATCAAGAGATTTCTGTTCTGACAAACCCCGGCACTGGAATTTGAAAAGATAAAGGGTGTTCATGCTGGGATTAGAGAGATTCCAGGTACCAGGGGTAGCAGAAGAATCGTAGATGCCATGAGACTCAACATCCTGAGGTTTTTCCTTGCAGTGATTGAAGTCCGAGTAGAAAACCTTAGAAACAGATTTAAATAAGCATCTATTTTCTTCATGTGGAAGAAAAGCTATTTGAACTGAGTTGTCTTGTTGACATCCCAGGAGCACAGTCCTGTGTGACAAAGTAAAAAAAATCATCCGACTATAGAGAGATTTTCTGATACTGCAAAGAAGAGCAGGTTGCCTAAATTTGGAAAAATGTGGATACCCTGTATCCTTCAATGAAGTATAACTGGAGCTAGGCACTTTGTGAACACTCTTAGTGTACTGGATAGTTCAAAGGTCAAGGTAGAGAATAGATAACCTTAAGAAGCATTTGAAGCTGGGATGAACAGGGATGTGATGCTAAATATCTTTTAAGTCTAGTGTTGCCAGGAAACTTTAAAGAAGAAAAAAGGTAACAGGTTGTGAAGTGACATCATTTTGAATTAGGGCGCTATCACAAACAGGTTTAGGAAAGAAACATCCAGAACTGATCTCCAGGCATTTTCATTTCCTTTGGGACTAGGAGCATCCTTGAATAAAAACCCTTCCCCACTTGGAAAGGAGGAACTTTCTCTCTCCTTGAGAAAGCATATGATGAACAACAGGTGGAAACGAGAGTCTGATCTGGAGAACGAGGAATGACCCCCTGGAAAGGAGGCATTTCCTCTCACTGCCATCAGTAACCTTAATGAATGATATTCAGAACCCCATTTGTCTCGAGCAATCTGTTGCCAAAGAGAAAAATGGAGATTAACACTTTCTGCTGGAAAAAGGGGGCCAGGGTGGGAGTGGGGGTCACAGGGTCTCCTGAATAGTCATTTTCGTATATTGACTGGACTGTCCTTGGTTTTGAGAGGTTAGAGGCTTCTTTTTGGAGCTCCCTTGACATGCTTTCTTAAATGTCTGTTTAACCTAAATTCGGTTTAGTCTGTTTTCTGCCTAAAATGGAAGAGGAGAGAGAAGATCCCTTAGACAGTTTGGAAAAGGAGGGCTGAAAAATCTTAGAGGTTCCCTGGATCAGCTTGCCCCTTTCATCATACTTTTTTGATGAGCTCTGCAGCAGAGGGGCTAAAGACTAAATCTCTAAGGTAGAATATAAAATGTCACTTTTATCATCATCCCAAAGGTTCTGAGAACACAGGCGCACACCTCCTTAAAATAGTACCAGTAGCCAAAGTTCAGAATTACACACTTTCTTCTTGTACCTAGCAATAGTTTTCCCATCCTTATCAGAAAGAGTAGGACTGGAATTAACTAAGTGCTTAGCAGCAGTGGGCTCCACTAAGGTTGTAGCTGCTGGGTCAGGTTTGGGATTAATGTGCACAAATTTAAAAGACTGAGGAATTTTATACATCCTGTCTGCAATTTTAGGGACAGCTGACTGGCAGAAAATTTTCAGGCAGTAACACACACACACACACACACACACACACACACACACACACACACACACACACACAGCAGGAGGAATGAGTGTAGGTTCTGGAAAAGGTTTCTGTAACATTTTCTGAGGAACTGAGAAACCTCTGTGCTCTCATTCTGAAAGGTCGTGCACATACAACAGTAGTCTCTTAGAAAAGGAAACCCCCAGGGGGATAATCAGAAACTGTGCTCTTCCCTGAGTCTGAATCAGAAATCTGAGGGGAAAAAAGACTCCATCACTGTATTTTCCTGTTTCGATTCAGAATTTTGAATCTCTTCAGGAAAAAAAAAAGAATTCCTCTTTCTTGTACCAGAAACTACTTTACAAGAAGGCTGAATTAAACCCTGAGACAGACTCAGTAAACTACTCGTGTCTAAAGAAATTTGTGGAGGAGGAGATGCATGCTTGGATTTCCATTTTCTTTTTGACAGGAAATATGGCACCAGTCATGTTACTAGGATGGGCATAGCATTCTGGCACAACAGGGAAGTCTTCCCTGTTCCTTCTCCCAGAACTGACAAGAGTGTCTCTCTTTTGCCATTGAGGGGACTCAGACAGCTGCAGAGGACATGGCTAACGCCTGGTCCATAGTGGATGTAAGTACTACACCAGAGGGGTCCAGATTATAAGATAAGTGGTCTAAGGTACAATAAATGGCCACAGCAGAGTCCATCCACCTGTGGCTGAGGCAAATTGCTAGCCTTTTGTGGTGGCAAAGGCTGTTTGCTAGGCTTTTCTTTTTGTAGCTGGAAGAAGGAATAACCCATGGTCAAGCCACAAATGGTACCTCTTTCCCGGGGAAGACCAGCAACAAATGGTTACCAGTCCCCAAAAGTTACTTGTAAAACACTTTCAAACACTGTCAGTCCCACTAAGGAAAAATAAACACAATTTCTCCACAGAAAAGGGTTTTCAGTTAGGTAACATTACTTTTAAACTGACAGAAAAAAATGAGTGCTTTGTTTAAAAATGTTACAGTCTGAGATAGTCCATTAAAAAACGACATTCCTAGCTTTAAAACAACTTTCATGAAGAGGACAGTAGTAAAACATCAATAAATTTAAGAAAATGGAAATTTGTTCCCTCTCCCAAAGGGAAATTATCTGCCCAGTGAAAGCACGCCTTCCATCAATCCTCAAAAGCCTCAGAGGAGCATACTCTTTCCATGGCGCAGTAAAGCTCTGAAAGGCTTTGCACCCATAACTTGTCTTTTAGTTAACTCAAGTTTGAGCCACTTGACAGTTTGGGCATGTGGAAGGTGCCCTCAAGCTTTGTAAGCAGGCCATTGTAACCCACATAGCTAAGGCTACTGCAGCAGCGATAAATATGATGAACATTGTGAAACGAAAAATACACACGGAATCTTTGCACCTGTCTTTGTCAGTACTTTCCCAGTGCAGCAGCCATGTTCTTTCTTTGCAAGTAGGTTGTGTTTGCTGTTTTTTAAATGGTGGAAGAAGACAAGCAGGTAAGATGGGTAAACCAAAATGTCATGATTTCCTTTAACCCAGACCTTTCCTGAAAGTTTTCCAGTTTATGGTTGAATGGGCTCTTAAGTTTTATCTGCACAGTCCCATTTTTAGTGGAGTCCCAGGAAGAAGTACTCTGGACCTAAACGTACAGTGGTAGTACAATAGAGTTTACCAATCAGACAATAAATGGCAAGTCATTGTGACGAATTGAACTGATACAAAACTTGATATTCAGATTCACTGTTGCATTTAAGAGGAGTGACAGATGAAGGAACATTATACAGTTTGCAGCCTACATACATACATTATTTACAACTTTTACTGTCAAAGTAAGAAGATAACCATGCAGAGTGAGCTATCAGTCATTGTAACTGTACATAAGTACTAGAAAAGTCACGGTTTACTGGAGTATGCAAAAAAAAGGCTGTGGTAAGTGAAGCCAGATGTGATTACGTAAGTACCATCACGGTGAAGACCCACAAAGCAAGCAGCTAGTCAGAGAGAGAAAACAATGGAGAAATTTTAGGCTAATATATTAACAGATGAATACGATATATGATTAAAGGTGGCGGATATTATAGATTTATAAGGTCTTCTAGCATACAATCAGGAGGACATGGATTTGGTGGACAAGGCTGTCAGGGCAAGCCAGCCAAGCATCTGCTCATTGGCACAGATGCCTTAAAGAGGCAAATCCTTTTGAAGGCCAGAAAGCCTGTGTAGTATCGAGAGCTAGCCATTGGCACTCACTGCAGTGCGTACTACTTAGGGCCAGAAAGCATCTGTAGTATTGAGAGCTAGCCATTGGCACTCACTGCAGTGCGTACTACTTAGGGCCAGAAAGCATCTGTAGTATTGAGAGCTAGCCATTGGCACTCACTGCAGTGCATACTAGGTAGTGTCAGAAAGCATGTGTAGTATCGAGAGCTAGCTATTGGCAATTACTGCAGTGCATACTAAGTAGGGTCAGAGAGCATGTGTAGTATCAAGCACTAGCAATTGACACTCACTGCAATGCATACTGTTTAAGGCCAGAGAGCATGTGTAGTATCAAGAGCTAGGCGTTGGCACTCACTACATGCATACTGTGTAGGGCCAGAGAGTATGTGTAGTATCGAGAGCTAGCTGTTGGCACTCACTGCAATGCATACTACATAGGGCCAGACAGCATGTGTAGTATAGAGAGCTAGTCATTGGCACTCACTGCAGGGCATACTATTTAGGGCCAGAGAGCATGTGTAGTATCGAGAGCTAGTCATTGGCACTCACTGCAGTGCATACTATTTAGGGCCAGAGAGCATGTGTAGTATTTAGAGCTAGTCATTGGCACTCACTGCAGTGCATACTATTTAGGGCCAGAGAGCATGTGTAGTATTTAGAGCTAGTCATTGGCACTCACTGCAGGGCATCCTGTTTAGGGCTAGAGAGCATGTGTAGTATTGAGAGCTAGCTGTTGGCACTCACTGCAGTGCATACTATTTAGGGCCAGAGAGCATGTGTAGTATCGAGAGCTAGCCATTGGCACTCACTGCAGTGCATACTGTTTAGGGCTAGAGAGCATGTGTAGTATTTAGAGCTAGCCATTGGCACTCACTGCAGTGCATACTATTTAGGGCCAGAAAGCATGTGTAGTATCGAGAGCTAGCCATTGGCACTCACTGCAGTGCATGCTGTTTAGGGCTAGAGAACGTGTTGTATTGAGAGCTAGCCATTGGCACTCACTGCAGTGCATACTGTTTAGAGCTAGAGAGCATGTGTAATATCAAGAGCTAGCTGTTGGCACTCACTGCAGGGAATACTGTTTAGGGCTAGAAGAGCATGTGCAGTATCAAGAGCTAGCTGTTGGCATTCACTGCAGTGCATACTGTTTAGGGCTAGAGAGCATGTGTAGTATTGAGAGCTTGGCTGTTGGCACTCAGTGCAGTACATACTATATAGGGCCAGAGAGCCTGTGTAGCATTGAGAACTGGCTGTTGGCATTCACTGCAGGGCATACTACATACAGTAGGAGAAAGCACATAGTAATGTCAGTGTCCTTTAAGCTAGAAGGATACATTATTTGCACTGATCCAGGTGGAGTATACATGAGAGAAACAAACCAGACTGAAGGATGCTGACATGATAAAGCAGGGACTACATGGATGAGTTACAGGTGAAGTGCATGACAAGCTGTGCTGCTGTTTTTGGGAGCTGTGTCCTGCAGCTCTGATCTGCATAGTTATTTTCACACCCTAGAGATCTGCTCTCAGCCATGACACCTTGGCTCCACCTTTCATCTGTATCTAAAAGCAGCAGATGTGGGGTATCCCTTCATTTCATTGACTGAGTTATGAGCTATGTTGAAAGTATATTTACTCGTGGCATTTAACATTCTAGCCACCAACCAACTTTTCTCTAAATTTTGACATACATGCGAGAGTGTAATCATACATGCTCAGCAAAAAAATTAATTTTTTTATTTGCCTTTGTTTATTGTGTGAAAGACCATTAACAACAGTTGGCATTATAAACTGTGTGTGTGTGTGTGTGTGTGTGTGTGTGTGTGTGTGTGTGTGTGTGTGTGTGTGTGTATCTATATATATATATATATATATATATATGTGTGTGTGTGTGTGTGTGTGTGTGTATCTGTGTGTGTGCTTGCGAGGATGCATGCAGGGTGGGGGGGGGCAGGATTTTAGGATGAACTAGTAAACTTTTTTTGTTTGGATTAATCTCCTAAAAGTTTATAAAACAAAGTCAAACAACCCCAGAGTATAATGTTTAGCTCTTTTTTTCTTCCACCTAAAGGGTCAAACTCTAAGTTATTCTTCAAGTCTTAATGGAGCTGGAACACTAAGCAGTGATGGGCTTAATCGATTCTCTGGGAGGTCAAACTTAACAAAAACTGGAGTAGATTACCCAGAACGCCCTGAAGTAGTACGGCGTGATAGTGGCTCTTTAAGTTTGAAAAATGAAGTGCCACCCCATTTGCTGAGCACAACCAATCAGATTCAGAAGCCAGCAGCAGTTCAGCAAAAGATCCCAACAAAGCTGGCCATCGCGGGTAAAAAAGACAAGAATGTAAAAGGCAAAGCTTCACACCGCACAGAAAGTTCAGGTGAGACTCATACTTTTTTTTTCTCTTGGTCATATTCTCTTTACTCACTAATTTATAGTTTTGCAAGCTATTCATTATGAGCAAAAGCTTCAGCAGGAAAAAAAGTTACATTTATTTAGAGATATCTTTGGTCACTGTAGGCCTACATGTGTTTCCTTGCTTATGGTAAGACTCCCAGAAGATACTTTAAATTTTTTGTAGAAATTTTCTAGAGTTAGGCAAACGACAGATCCAGATGAAACAGGATTTTTAGAAGGTACTGTAGTACAATATAGAGTATCTTGACAGATTTCTCTTTTCCCCATTACAGAGGTAGTAGACAGAGCCCAGACTAGGCAGCTGACATGCTGTATGTGTACATTATTAGGACATCATACTTTGTAAGGCTCAAGTAATGTGTGGGCATATGAGTCACTAAAGCACATATTATCGGCAGAGTTGGTCAGCTGTGCTTGTGCAGGAAGATCCGCTAAAGGAGCTTATACTAATGAGTTTAATGCTGGGACCCAAAGGGCAAAATCTGCTTGAGAGCTGATGAAGCACTGAAGGGTAATAGCAGTTTAGTAACACAGGTAAGCATGGAAGTCTTCTAGTGCTGCCATGTTTAATATCCAGAAGTACAGTGTTGTGTGTATTCTCAGGGAGAACTGTAACTGACTTCATACAGAGGAACATGTCATTAAAGTTCTGGCTGAAAGGGTCCCCAGGTGACAGAATTAACGTTGGGACTTGTGATTCTAAGACAGGTTAGGGTAATAGCAGAATACTTTGCTGCATGTTGGAAACTCAGTGAGGTATTTAATATCTTTGGCAACATAAGGTGCAGTGTTGTAGTACAACAGAAGGATGTTCAGTAACCAAAGGATGAAAAAAATCAGCACTCTGCTAATGTGCCATGAGAGTTTATATAGCTCAAATGCTGTGCACCGTTTTGGAACATGCTCTGATGGAACGGGAAATTGCTTCTTCAAGAGGATCATAGTAGAGACAGAGAACTTCCCGAGGAAGAAAACTAAGAAAAAAAAGACATTATGCAATTGTACAGGGTGTTGATTTCATAAGAATCATATGCTTTGTTTCACAAAAATGTTTACTAGCAAAGATCTTTACTAAGCTACAAAAGAATTTGAAGTCTTTAGCTTTACTGTAAGTAGTTATCACTTGTATGAAATAGATGTTTTCAGCATTGTATTAATGTAGTCATATTTCAGTTTGTAAGGAAATCTAAAGGCCCAAGTTTAAAAAAATATGAAAACACTTATCTTGTTTCAGTAACTCTCCTGATTTGTTTATTCATGCAGTATTTCTGATGAAGTCTCTTTGTATACTATTTTCAGCATCTGCTATTCTAAAGCAACATATTCCCGTAAGACTTTCTGGGAAGGATGAAAGCATTCTTAAACATAGTCCTTCAGCAGCTTCTGTACCCTCAAGTAACCAAACCAGTGTTAAATTACCAGGTGAGAGGAAGTATACAAAATATGTATATATTTTACATTGAAAACCTTGGATGGCGTTTTCAAAACCTGAATAATTTAATGCGTAGAATACATGTCTGAATTTCTGAAAGGCCTTGTATATGTTGGGTTAATTTGATTTTATTTTTCCATGCGTCTTCAGTTTGTTCTAACCAGACATTGCTCAGCTGTTTTAATCTTTGTGTACTCATCTATGTTGTTTGTTGCTGTCAGGCTGAATATTGATGTTTGCTGAATTTATGCTGAATTCTGATCTGTTCATTTTCCTCTTTTTCTTAATGAGTAAGCATGAAAGGAGTCGATGTTTCTGAACATGTATTTACTGATTTTATATGCTGTGTTTGTTGTCTTTGGGCTGTGAAATTAATCAACAGTAGCAGCACTCCAGAAAGAGGGAGAAAATTGTTTTTAGTCAAGGTATCCCAGTCGCTTGTTTGCTGTAATGGTAGTCACATGAGCCACAGTGTTTGGACTTTAGTCTCCTGCTGAAATTAGGCCCACATAGCAAGTCCTTGGCACTGGTCCTGGAACGTACTGCAGCTAGGTTCTATGTAACCACTTATGACTTAGTTTTCTGGTGGTGCATTAGATGAAAGCTACACATCTGCAGCACCTTATAAAAAACTGAGGACATCTCCTATTGCCCTGGCCACATTTTATAAAGGCAATTCATCCTTTGTTTATTTGGTTAGCAAGTATTAAAGGGCAATATGGGTCAAAGGCCTGTGGAAAAATACATATATATTTATGCAGCTGGTCAAATATTTATACTTATTCCCATCTGTAAGCAAATTTACTTCTTCCTGTACTGCAGTATATCCCTAGCCTTTTCATTTAGTATACTGTCAGTACTAACCTTTGCATTGCCTTAAATTCGAGCTTTATTTTATTGTCCTTTTCTTATTTTCAAAAGTTAAAATAACATGCAATTGACTGAAATATGTCTGCGCTACTATTTCTTGCCACAGTGTTTCTAATTTAAATGAGCAGTGGTACATTTATTTCAGTTTGTTGGCAGAAAGGATCCTTGTAATATTTGGTCCACTATTTACAGTATGACAGTCCAAAGCATCAAGAATTTGGCCCTGACAGTGGTCCAGATGACCCAGACTCAGCAGTATAGAATCTTGTGGGGTGCTGGCAGAGTAGTTTCATGGAAGCACAATCTGAAGGAAGGCCTGGAGGGTCCAGTGCCCATATTTAAGGACTCGTGTTTGAGAGCCCACCAAGGAGTGTGTAGCACTTTTGGGATGGGGATTGTGTACACTTGCAGTTGACCAGCATAGCAGGCACTAAACCATTCTTTGTGACCAACAGTGGGGATGTTTGGAGCATATAGAAAATCTCCAGCTTACTGGTCTGGTGGAATTCTATACTATCCCATATTGAAGCAACCCCCCAGTCTTTGCAACATTTTAGTAAGCTCCACTTCATCATTGCCTTCTGTAAGGATTGTGCCTTCACTTGCTGTTCACGCTTGCATGCTGACAAGTGTGTGCTGTATGGGTGCAACACCTAGTACTTCCACTAGGTGTCATCCAAGTAGTGAGCCAGAGTTGCCTTTCCTGCCGACAGGGTGAGTGAACCTGAGAGCAGGCACTCTATGCCATCCCTTCCCTTCCAGCTCTTACAGACAGCCGAACTATTAGTCAAACTTGGGTTGCCTGCTTCACAGAACTTTGTCCATTTAAGCCACATAGCTGGCCTTTGTAGGAAATTCCCCAGTCTAGAGCACAGCACTCAGAAAAATGTATTGCCAGTCGTTGCTGAATGGCACTGAAATTGCCTTGTTGAGTGGTGCCTGGAAGTAAAACAAATTAAAAACCTGCTATTCCACCTACAACCTACTATAGTCCCTCCACTTCCTCACTTTAGATTATTTGTTACTGAGCCAAGTTGTATGTCCTTTGTACTGCAGGTATGGATCTAATAGTACACCCACAAGTACTTAGGATACCCCAGTGGTACATGCCTTCTTCAGAAAAGGTCATTACTTCACTAAATAAATAAATCCTCCCAGGTCCACCTGTTGCAGTTTTCCTACCTTCACTAAATGTTCTTTAGTTGTAAACAGTGCTGAGGTTGTCTGATAGTGATTTTATTTCTGTTGTGGACAGCAAAGTTGTACATGCTGCAGAGCTGTCAGTAGTGAGGCGGTAATATAAAGTACAACTCTAATACCAAAAATAAAAATCACTGTGCATCTACTGCAGGTCCTAGCATACCTCTCCATTTTGAATTGTTCCATGTTCCTCGCAGTTCACAGGTTGGTACTAGGTTATCAGCCCTAGGGCCTATACAAGCCTAGCCATAACAATTCCCAGGTTATTTCTTCCCAGAATATTTACTTCCCTGGACCCCTATCTAGCAGGGTGACTGAAGTGATATCTGGGGTGAGTTTCCTATCTCCCATCCAATCATCAAGGTTCCTTTTGAAGAGGGCCAAAGAGGCGCTCTGTTTGACATGTATGGGCAGTCTAGTCCAGAGTCTGGGGAGTCTCTGGGTCAGGAACCTATCCCTCCAGCATGTTTTGTTCATTGTGATGACAAGGTTTAGATCCCTGGAGCATGTCTCTCTGAAGGATTGGGATTTCTTTAAGTGTAGCATGTCCAACAGCTCTTGGTTTGACATGGCCTTGTATGTTAAGCAGAGATTGCGTCTGAGTAGATATGTGACAAGAGTATAGGTGGAGTTTTTTTAGCTGGCCAGCATAGGGCATCTGCTTTAGGCCTGTGATTCTTTTAGTGAGGTATTTCCAGCTGCTGCAGATGTCTTGAGAGGCAATACTAAATGGCGCGTTGCATTCTATAATGTGTCTAATGAGGGATGAGCACAGTGGGACAATGACCTCCTTTTTTCTGGATGAAAAGCCCTTAGTGATGAGGTGTGCCACATAGGATTTCCTGAGTGGTTGTGGCGATGTGGTTATCGAAGGTGAGACCACTGTCCACCTGTGTCCCTAAATCTCTTATCACACTTTCGGTGTTTAGTGTACTGCCACCTATGTGGTAATTCACAGGTGCATGTTGAAAAAGTCTATCACAGATTTGGTGTTAAAATTTTTTTGAACTCTTATCCATGGTATATAGTACTGAATCATATTGCTTCATTAGAAGAACTTATTAGCATAAAGTAATATATATTAACCATCCTTTGAGCTTCCTAGTTGAAGTTTTAAGTAAGCTGTTAGTAAGTGTTCCTGTTTGTTCCACATTATGAGAGGTAACATTCCATATTTTAGAGATGGATGGTTGAGAGCAATGATTAACTGTGCACACTCAGTACTCCTTATCCATGAGGTAGTGTCAGATGTACTGGGCTTTGCAAAAAATAATGGCAGAAATGCAGTTACATTCAGAAGAGAGAAAGTTAGCACACAAAAAAAAAAAAAAAAACTTCCCCGTGTCTTTCACTTCTTAGTTTCTTAGTAAAGGTAGAGTTAACTAAAAAAATAGATTAACAGTGTGTGTTTCATGCATGATAGTTTTGCTGTCTCAGTAGCGCACACACCTTTGGTGCTTGAAGATGGCTGTGGGCTGTGAGGATTTTGAACTTATTTTTTTTCATGAGAGAAAGGGAAAGAGACTTGGGAAAGAACAGTAGTTTGTTTTTGGGGAGATGAACGTGAGTTGTGCATTAGAGTCATTTTTTTCAGTGGCAGTAAAAGCTGCTTGAGTGATTTGTTAATGTGTTTGGCTGTCAGGTGACCATATTAGAGTGGAGTCATCAGTGTATTGTGTTAGTGGGACTTGGGAGGACACGTGAAGAGTGTTTGTGGGAATATTAAAGGCGATATGGCCAGGGATAGAGCCCTGTGGTACACCAGTAGTAATGGGAAATTAAGGACAGAGGGTAGAGTGACATTTGACTGTCTGTCAGACAAGTAGCAGTTAAATTACTGGAGAGTGGATTTTGATAGACCTAGAAAGGACATTTGAATTAGAAAGTTATTTTGGGAAACAGGGTTGAAGGCTTTGGATAAGACTAAAAGCAAGGATTAAACAGTTATGTCACTGTTCCTGGCTTTGTTGATGGTTTCTGTGAAGGTTAAATGTGCGATATTGTTACTATGGGAAGGACAGAAGCCTTGTTGGTGTACGTGTCAGGAGTTCTTCCCGGAAAAGGTATTTTACAATTGTTTCTGAATGCATTTTTCTAATAGTTCATACAGATGGATAAGACTGCTATAAACCTAAAGATTGGGAGTTCTGTTAAGTTGCCACTTTTGTGTACAGGGATAATGTGAGGCTTTTTCCAGAGGGAAGGAACATAGGATTCTTGGGTAGACCTGTTTATAAGAATTGGGACTGGATAGCCAATAGAGCTGGCTGCTATTTTAAAGGATTCATCTGGGAGGTTATCAGAAAAAGTGGAGCAGGGTTTGAGATTGTTTAGGGGGTGTCTTATGTAGGATGTGGGTTCAGGATTTAAGGAGAAAGTAGAATTATTGGTTTGAGGTGGTTAAAGATGGTCAGAGGTTGAGGTGGGGAAAGCCCTTAATGAGGGAAGCTATACTTTCTATAAAGTAAGAGTTGAATTGTGTGGCAGCTTCAGCTGAAGTGGTGTTGGGTACGTTTTGTGCAAGGATTTTTATTTCTTTACTTGAGCACCAGAATACTTTTGGATTGTGTTTGTGGTTAATTAGAATTGTATTGTAGTGTAGTTTCTTGTCAGAATTTGTTTTTTTATGAGGTTACAGATTTTGTTGAACTGTTTATAGATTTGGACGTGACCTATATTTTTGTTATTTCTTCCAGGCTGTCTGAAATGCATGGAAATTCTGCTGCTATTGGAAACTCATACTGCATGATTTGTTTTTATTCTTTTTTTACCTTGAGGGTGCAAGGCTGTTTTAATACAATATTCCTAAATATTTTAATTTGTTTACAGCTTCAGCAAAGGAGAGGGTTTTTAGGACGTTCCAGTTAGTAGATGTTAAGATGGTTGTGAATATGCCTGGGCTTGAAGTTAGAGAGGATATGGGTTATTTTGCAGACTGATGCTAAGGTAGATGTGAGTTATGTTTTTTAATGTAAGTTGGGAGGAAATTGCTGAGAAAAGTCTGCAAGATGAATTTACAGGGGTCCAATACTAGGATCCAGTATCTGTCAGACAAGTAGCAGTTAAGTCACTGGAGAATGGATTTTGATGGACCCGGAAAGGACATTTGAAATGGAATGTTACTTTGGGAAACTGTGTAGAAGGCTGATTTGAGTTAGTCTAAGAACAAGGAGGAAACTATTGTCATTGCCCCTGGCTTTTGTTGATAACTTCTGTAAAGCTATTGGTGTGTGGGGCAGTTAATAAGTTTGAAGTCATAGGTTTATGCTGTATGTAGGGGAGTTTGAAATAAGATAAAGTCCGTTAATGTTGATATCCCCTAATATTATTTTTTCATGTGCGATTACTGTAGATATCCAGTATAGGATATCCTCCCATGTAGCTACATTATTACCAGGAGGAATGAGAGAACAATTGTACATATTTCTTTATGGTTATTTAAATTTAAGAAAGTGATGAGAACTTTTATAAAGCCAAATTGCTGTATACTGTATAGAGTTTTTATAGGTAGAGGTCTGATGGTAGTAGTGAAATAACATGGCAATGTTGCTTCCTTTTCTAATTAGGAAGTCATTATGGATGATGATATAACCAGGAGTTGTTATTTTGACATAATTTATGCTACGTTTTAGCCAAGTTTCAGAGAAGGCTAAAATATCTTGGGTCTAATTGGATATCCGGGTATGTAGTTCGGTAATTGTGTTCCTAATGCTTCTTATATCTATGGGGACAAAGTTTACATTTTTGGGGTAGAAGATGGGCAGCGAAGTTGGGGATAGGGGTAACTATATGAGTAAGAGTCATGTAAGACGGTGCCAGGGTTAGGGTGAATACACAATGCAGTGCTGTTGAAGGTTTATTTTTAAATATAGTTTTGTTTTGGGTCTGTTGGAGGGGAAGTTAATCTTTATGTATTTGTGATAAAGGTAAGGAGAATCTGAAAGGTTTGGTGTGATTAGTAGAAAGTTCATGCAGGATGTATCGGCAGTGGGTTGGCTAAATGTGAAAGATTATTTGGTGGGATTGAAGGATGATAGGATGAGAAATAGCTGAGCCGGAGGAGTAGACTCATGGGCGTGCTGGAGAGTAGCATTTTGGATTCGGGAGGATAGGGGCTGGCTGTGGGCAAGCAGAGAGGGATAGCAGGGGATAGAAAAAGAACAGAAAAGGATGACATTATGTCTGTACTGGCGACAATGTATGATTGGCTTCCAGTAGAAAGTAGGAAGAGTTAAGTATGTGAAAGAAGTAATGGCTAGGCTGAGTTGGTGATGTAGAAAGGGGATGAGGTTGAGTGGAAACGGACACAGTAGAGGGATTAGTAACGGGGATAAGTGCAGGAAATGATGTAGGTTGGTGAAGTGTTTAGTTTTATCTAGAGGCAGGTGGTGAAGGTGATTGGAGGACTGGTATGAGGGAGGAGATGAGTTTGGTGTAAAGGGTGTTGAAGGTGGGTGGGTAGAAATTGTTGCTAAGGTACGGGCTCAGACTAAGCCCATATGGAGTGGTTTCCAGCCTCCTAGGACCAGTGTGACACCAGAATCAGATTAGTAGAGTTGTTCATTGAAAATTTGCCAGAAAGTAGACAGGGTTGTATAAAAAAATAATATAGTAAATACAAAGTAAAAAAAAATGACTACTAGCAGTGAAGTCCACCAGTTAAACAACCACCCCTGGTGATATATAAAGGGCTAAACGTTAGATTTATCATTCTGGGTGGTTATCCTCCAGCCACATCTCATGATAACAGTATTAAATAAGTAGTTTTCAGTAGAAATTCAATGCTTATATTGAGTATACTAACATAAGTAATTTGTTTAGACCACTTTTATGCAGTCACCATCAAGTGAGTGCAGCAAGGTGATCAGTAAAACATTTTATCAGATAATATAAAATAGAGAATTAAATCAAGATTTGCTATTACAAGGGTCTAACATTTCTTTCCTAGATAGTTAATGTGCTCTAGAAATCACAACTGTTTAGTCGGTTTTCAAATGTTGTTGCTCCCATGAGGTTTGGATGGTTATTGCTGCTTATAGTTGCTGGGCTGGCATCGGGCCTCAGATATTACCACCGACTTGTCTTCATTTTAATCAGGAAGAAGAGTAGTGATATGTGCCATGAGGAGAAGAAAAAAGTGTACAAGATTAGTAGTTTGTTTTTCTAAATAAGGTGAAACCTCTTTTTTTCTTTTTAAAAAGAATCCTCGTCTGTATGGCAAGCTTTTGACTTTCTCTGTATTCCTCACATTCATCTGTCTCCTTTTGTTTCCTCGTTTCTTTGCCACATGTTTTTGTTGCTATTTTGTAATCCTCATTATTTTTGTTTCATCTTACCGTTTTTGTTTCATCTTACCATTCCATTTCTTTACATTTTTATACTTTTGCTTGTTTACTACCCAGCAGTATATCTGATCTTATACGAAAGCCTCATTCTCATATGATCTTGCATTAGTCTGTCTTTCTTTTCTGTCTTTCTTCATTCATTGTAAAATCTACAATTAATCTTGTAATTTTTTTCCATTCCTCAACCATTTATCAGTATTTTAATCTAGCCCATATTGCTCTAGCGTCTGAAAATCCAACTAATTCTACACTTCCCACTATTTCTTTCATGTCTTTTGAGTGCACAATATAACCAATTTCATGTTTAAAAATTCCCCTGCTATATGTCCATTCTTTTTCCTTTCTTGTCTTTAAATTTCTATGCTTTACCTCTCTTAATATCTTACTATTTTGTTATTTTTCTGTTTCATTCTTAAATTGCAGTTAAAGTTCCCTACCACCACTATGGATATATTCACAAGTACACATTTCTTTATCTTTTCAAATGCTTTCTCTTTCCCACATATTAGTATATGCAGTAATCCCCACTAATCTTACACACTTTTTTTTCTTCTCATGTCATGTATTACTACAGTTCTCCCTGGTATTATTACTGTAGTATCTAATATTTTACCTTCTTAGTCTGTATAAAAATTCCCATACCTCAACGTCTCATTTCCCACTGACCAAATAATGTTTCTCATTTACACTGCTTCAGTTTTCTTTCTTTTTACCTCTCCGTTGCATCGGGTATCTAGCAAACATAATTTTGGACCTGTGAACCTATGAATAAACTTCTAGTATTTTAAATACTATTAACATTTAATGCTAAAATCTGTGTTTTTTTGTTGTTGTTTTCCTGCTTGCAGTTTTTTCTTATCCTTCTTCTAAGTCTCCCTCCTACTGACTGCCCATCATTTTGTTGTTGTTTTTCCCTCTCTCCAAATCCCATCATCTTCTGTTTCTAGAATTACAAGTCTGTTTTCTTCTTCTTGTACAATAGACACCCTCTTATCCGGCCTCCTCTTTAACCAGACATCAAATCTGTATCATAGCCCTAGCAAAAGACAACAGAGAAGAACAACATTTCCTTCTGCCTCCTCTGATCTAATTCTTTATTGACAAACATTTGAGTTTTAGATGTCATATTCATTAGAAAAAATGCACACACAAATCCTGCTATTCTAGCTCATTTATAACCTTTAAATGCGATTTTGTATGCTTTTTCTGATTAACCAGCCATTTGTTTATCCAGCCTAAGGTCCAGTCCCCGTGAGACTGGATAAGGAGGGGTCTACTGTTTCTTAATTTCAGTACCCCAGATTATTTTTTCTCTCTCTTTATTCTGTGATATTTCTTCATTATTCCTTTTCTCCATAGCATATTCTTTCAACATTTTTAATAATATCTTTTTTCTGTTTGTCTTCTGAACCTTCATCATTGTCATAGTCTCCTCTTTCTTTTTCCAGAATGGGACAATCAAAACAAAAGTGCTCAGATTTTTATTTTTTTTTTGCCTGCACATATAAAATGCTTTTTAGGGCATCCCTACACATCATCACATGCAGAATGTCCCAGTTTACTATGGTGATGTCTAAGTGTGTTCGGTCAAGCCCACTTCAGTGGAAGTCCGGATGCCGGATGGCGACAGTGTCGAACCCCACATTGTCGAAGTATGAATCTCACCCCCATTTCAACCCATGTTAAAGCCCGTTACGAGATCAAAGATGAGTCGTATTTCGACAATGTTGGAATTCGACATTGTCATTTTCATGTATGTGGGTCGATCTCATCATTCGATGGGGTCCGGTTCGACCATACCATAGTAAACCAACTATCCCCACCCATAGGAAAAGATTGTAGCTTTCAAGTCTTTCTTTTCCCAAGCTGCCCTGCAGTCATCCACTACTACAAAGAACATTCAGAAGGCTGTTGGACACATTCAAGTTTTGTGTTCCTTTTAGTGAGATCGTAATTGAAGTCCAGTCATACCTCAGAAGGCTGTGGAGTCAGCATGTCAAACCCTGGGTAATGAAATCATGTTTCAAGTCTTCAGACTGGATTTACAACCGTGGATACTCAGCCTTGTCATGAGTAGTACAAGTCTGGTGTTGTAGGTCAGCAAAATAGTGACACATTTTTGTCCATAGAGCAGGCTAGCCACGGTGACTTCAGGTGACATCGGAACAGAACATGCTTGCCATTGTTTAGTTCAGGCTGTCTACCCACAGTGCCCTAACAGATCACCTGAGCAGGACCCTGCGAAGAAAAAGTTGAATGTAAAGCCTTACATGAGCTTACTTTGCTTTGGAGCACACCAGAGGTAGATTTGTTTGCTTCCCCACAGATCCACCAGTTGCCAAACTTCTGCTACAAGTAGCCCTGCAAAACAGCCCTAGTAGTGGACATGTTTTCTGTCATCTGGAACAGAAGCCGTCATCATTTCTTCACTCAACTGTCTCTGATGTCTATGTTAGTGAGAAAGGCTGTGCTGTGCTGGGCAAGGTCAGCTTGGTCCAGGTGATATTCCTGTAACTAAGACAAGATGTTATCCAAACTCGGAGTCATGTGGGACAGATCCAGAGGTCTTGGCCATCATGGGTAACGTTCCATTGCATCGGCATAGGACTGTGGTACACCCAAGCATAAAATACCAAAGATGTGTATGCTGTAAGATATAGTATTGGTCTTGTAGTGGAAGTCCTTCCCTCCTAACAATCATAAAGGAGGCCAGAAAGCTGTAGAAAACACTAGAAAGTCTTATTTGGCAAGTGGACTTGATTTCGTTGGCACGGATGTAATGCCATTCATCACCCCCTCCTTTTTTGTGTCCAGTGTACAAACTCATGGGGCCCCCACAGACACAGGTGAGGTGTGAAGGAAATGAAGAATCCTAGAGCAGATCCTCCAGCAGCATCACATATGCTGTGCGGTAAGCTAGAGAGGTTGTGCAGTGCCCTTAATGGATGGAGAAGCTGTCAAATTGCTGCATGTACAGTGGATATACAAAGATTACACACCCCTGTTAAAATACCAGGTTTTTGTAATATAAAAAAATGAGACCACAATACATCATTTCAAAACTTTTCCCACCTTTAATGTGATCTATAACCTGTACAATTCAATTGAAAAAAAAAAATCTGTTGGGGGGGGGGGGTATAAAAAATAAAAAACGTGCAATACGGTGGTTGCATAAATGTGCACACCCTTAAACTAATACTTTGTTGTGTGCGCACACCCTTAACTAATACTTTGTTGAAGCACCTTTTGATTTAATTACAACATTTAGTCTTCTTGGGTACACACCTGCCATCAATTAAAGAGACTCTGATTAACCCCAAATAAAGTTCAGCTGTCCTAGTAGGATGTTGTTGACATTTACTTAGTTGCCTGCTACAGCAAAAGCCATGGTTCACAGAGATCTTAAAAAGCATCAAAGGGATCTCATTGTTGAAAGATATCAGTCAGGAGAAGGGTACAAAAACATTTCCACAGCAGTGGATATACCATGGAACACAGTGAAGACAGTCATCAAAAAGTGGAGAAAATATGGGACAACAGTGACGTTGCAAAGAACTAGACATCCCTCCGAAAGTGATAAAAAGATGAAAACTGGTCAGGGAGGCTGCCAAGAGACCTACAGCAGCACTGAAGGAGCTGCAGGAATTTCTGTCAAGTACTGGTTGTGTACTACATGTGACAACAATCTCCCATATACTCCATATGTCTGGACTATGGGGTAGGGGTTGCAAGACAGAACCCTTTTCTTACACAGAAAAACATCCAGACCCGGCTAAAATGTGCAAAACAATACACCAGGTCTCCCAAAAGCATGTGGGAAAATGTGTTATGATCTGATGAGACCAAGATTGAACGTTTTGGCCACAGTTCCGAAAGGTATGTTTGGCGCAAAAACAACACTTCGCATCACCAAAAAACACCATCCCCATGATGAAGCATGGTGGTGGCAGTATCATGCTTTGGGGTTACTTTTCTTCAGCTGGAACTGGGAGTTTAGTCAAGGTGGAGGTAATTATGAACAGTTCCAAATACCAGTCACTTTTTGCCCAAAACCTACAGGTGTCTGCTAGAAAGCTGAAGAGGAATTTCACCTTTCAACATGACAATGACCCCATGCATACATCCAAATCAAAAAAAGAATAGCTTCACCAGAAGCTATTCTTTTTTTGATTTGGATGTATGCATGGGGTCATTGTCATGTTGAAAGAATAGCTTCACCAGAAGAAAATTAAAGTTTTGGAATGGCCAAGCCAGAGCCCAGACCTAAATCCAATAGAAAATCTGTGAGGTGACCTGAAGAGGGCTGAGCACAAGATGCCCTCGCAATCTGACAGATTTGGAGTGCTTTTGCAAGGAAGAGTGAGAAAATGCTGCCAAGTCAGGATGTGCCATGCTGATAGACTTCTACCCAAGAAGACTGAATGCTGTAATTAAATCAAAAGGTGCTTCAAGAACGTATTAGTTTAAGGGTGTGCATACACAACAAAGTATTAGTTTGAGTGTGCACACTTATGCAACCAGCGTATTGTATGTTTATTTTTTTTTTTTTTCCCCCTAACAGATTTGTTTGTTTTTCAATTAAATTTTCCAGGTTAAAGGTCACATTAAAGGTGGGAAAAGTTTTGAAATGATTTATTGTGGTCTCATTTTTTTATATCACAAAAGCCTGGCATTTTAACAGGGGTGTGTAAACATTTTATATCCCCTGTAGTCCTGCACTTGCATTTCGAAGCACCTGATTTTTGCTGATTTCCACATCTGCATAACCTACTGCATTGGTGGTTGAAGATGTTTTCTATGCTGGCCCTTAAAAATGTGTGTTAAAGCTGACATTTGACACCGGAACAGATTATTTTTTAGATGATCATCATTAGACCACTGTTCAGTAGCATGTAACTGTATGGGATGTAGCATTGCTAGGGATTAAACATCCTTTTGGTATATTAAAGCTTTTGAGTGCCTTCCACGTGGACCTTATGTCCAAGGCTGGAGTAAAATGAGATATATGGATGCTAAAAATCAGAACTTTCTTGCTGTTGAAGATTTCAGTCAGACTTTTTCTTTGCTACTTCAGTGTTTTGGTTGTCGTCTTTTCATCTTTTGGGTAGAAAGAACCCCTCCAGACACTTTACTTCCTTTTTTGTATAACATTTGTAATAAAAAAATGTTTTCCCATTCCTAGGAGAAAATGGAAATGCCTGCATGGTAGACAGCTGCCATATAAATATTCTCTAAAAACAGAAAAACTATTGAAGGCTTTCAACACACTTCTGTCTTTAGCCTTTCTACACTGGTCTCCGACAGACACCTCTGCTGTGGCCCTATTGGAGTTATCTCACCATCTGTTGAATGGCAATGACCTTACTAAGGCTGTTTCAAGGGACATCACAAAGTATTAGGAGCCTGGCATGTCCTCAAAACAGGGCATATGGCTGCAGTTGAGAATAATGAACCCCCACTATGTGCTTTTGTAGAGGCTAAATGTAAACCCTTGATTACTGATTAGAAAAGTACCAAATTCAGTGACGTAAGTGTGGAGCTCTGATTTGACTACTTCTAAAATGTTAGATACACCAAGAAATAAAATTCAAATATTGAAGAATTGCTCTCCATCTTCGCTTCGGCCCCATCTATCAAAGAATCTAAAGAGGAAGGTATAGTTTTGCAAAAAAGCATCTGTATATCTCCATAGTCTCTCATTTGAAAAAGAAAATGGCTTCTCCCACAGTCAGTGAATCTGTGTCAGAATTAGAAGAGGGCATGGATTATGCTTCCCGGTCTCTCTTTCTGCCTCTTTAGAATCGGAGTATAATATAGTCCTTGACACTATTAGGATTAAGGACTTCTTCCACTGGAAGAAGAGTAAATGTCAGTCACCCAATACAGGTGCTATGAAATCCTTCAAATGATTATTAAAAAAAATCATTGCCATTCTTTCTTTGATGAGAGCCCCAGAGGATGCTTTTAATTCTGCATGGGCCTTTCCAGATAGTCAGCTTTCTGCACCCAAAAAACCTGATAGGCTTTATGAAGTACTTCAGACTCGCAAGTTTCACTTTTGTATCCTAGCAGATCCTGCTGCTGTTGCCTTGGCCAAGGATTCCAGTTCTAAGGATTTTACTATTAGTAGCCCTGTTCCCCCTGATACAGATGGAAGGACTTTTGACACATGTAGGGGGAAAGTCTATATATCATCCTTAGCCATTAGGCAAGTAAATTGACAGGCTCGCACAGCCAAATTTCTGCTTGCAGCCTTTGCAGATGTGAGGAAAACTATTGTTGGTTTACTTTCTTTTGAAGGAAAGTCATCCATACTTGAGGTGACTTCTTCAGTGTCTTAGGTAAGCAAACATACCACAAAATGTTCATACAGTGCAGCTGATGCAATTTCTAGGGAAGCTGCTGCAGGTTCTATTATGAGAAAATAGGCTTGGCTTAGATTGCAAAATCTCTCTGTGGATATTAAGGCTCAGACCCGTAATGCTGCATTTTACAAAACTTCTGTTTGACTCTTCCTTAGTTGAAATTCTAAAATACTTTGAAAGAGGAAAGCCTATTCACGGGTTAAGAAAATTTTCTGTTGCCCATTACAAAGTACAGCAGGAATATCAATCTAGTCCTGGACTCCTTTTTTTTTTTTTTTTTTTATGGAAATCCATCAAACAGTACCACCAAAAGTCCGATAACACTAATGAAAAAATAGCGAGGAGTTACAAAGGAGAAAGAGAGAGTGGAGCCCAAACTCTGTCGTTGACCATGTACTCATCACAACTGCCTCCCCACCCCACCCTAGCCATCTACACAAACAGACTTTCACTTTTCCTCTTTGGAAACAATTCACAATAGATTCTTCGGTACTGGAAATAATCCTGAGCTCATAAGGGTGGTACTGGAATTCTTTCCCCTCAAAACTAGGAATGCCTTCACAATCCAAAAGTCAAACTCATCTGTTTCCTCCCATAGAACCAGTTCCAAAATCCAAACCAAATAAGGGATTTTATTCCAGAATATTTCTAGTCCACAAGAAATAGGGATCCTGTCTCTCTCCTCAATCTTTTCCTAAAAGTTCCAAAATTCAAAATGCTTATCCTTCACACACACACATGCATGCACACACACACACACACACACACACACACACACACACACACACACACACACACACACACACACACACACACACACACACACAGCCCCTCATCACTACTTTTTGGTTACTCTGAGTCTCTAAGGTACCTTTCATTATATTCCTGTTCATAAGATAGTTTAGATTTTAAGACTGTGTGTGTCTGTTATACATTTGCAGTTCACTTCTTACTTTTGGACTTTCAACAACTCCAGCAGTATTTACAAAATGTGTAGCTCCAGTGATTGCTTCTTACAGGTGACAAGGAATTCACGTTTTCCCTATTTAGTTAACTACCTTTGCTGACCATTTTCAAAACAGCCAAAGATCCTTTCTCTTTGTCATGAACCGGTTTCAAAACCTAGGCTTTCAATCTCCACTTAGAAAAATCATTCTTCCCTTTCAACAAGCTGATATTTCTGGCATGCCTGTTGGGCACACCTCTTGGTGATAGCTTGTCTTTCCCCAGAAAAGTTTGCATCCTGCCATTTTATTTTATTTATTTTATTTTAATTTCTTTACTGGGGTAGATCACTGTTCAGTTCTGACCAATTTTAGTCTTAGCCCAGGATCAAATATTGACTAGACATATAAAATAGACGAGTACAATCATACAAGTGGCAATAAAACGGTGCAATGATAGAGTATTGCTTTAGGTACATAGTAAATCCGATGTATTAGTTTCCAGTGCATACAAACATTTCACAAAATTTGAGAAATTAGACTATTTGAAAAAGAGCAAAGGATCTTAGTGGTTGAGTTAGTGGAGAAGAATTGAAGTAGATATGAGTGATGTGACCTGAGGGGTAACGGGTACATTATGCTTGTTTAACTAAACGTGATTTTCGTAGTGAATGGTGCTTGAAACAGACTTCCACTAATACTGCTTATTCTGTTTGGGGCCACAGCACTGTGTGTCAGAGTGTCCATTTTGTGCAAAATTTAACAGAAAAACTATTAAAAGCAGGGTTGAATCCCAGCATCTGCATTTAGAATCAGATAAGTCTCAACCTTTGTATGCCGTAGTGTCCATCAGTACCCAGGCCATTGTCCCAAAACAACAAAAAGAGAAACGTTTGTGAGCTAAGAATGTGCAGGTGGACAAAAACATCTCTATTTCCAACTTGCATTGTCTAGAGATCGCTGACTTTGGTTAGGGGTCTTTGCAGCCCCTTGTCCAATATCTGTTATGCCTGAGTCTGCTAGCACATCCCCACAGGTGGCTGCCATGACTACAGCCCAGACCTAACGTGCTGACACCAGAGCAATGTCAATGGATCCAATGTCGTTAACCAGGGTATGGCTTCTGACACCAGGGTTTTGCTGACTGGAGGGAGGGTCATATCCTCTTAGTAGTAGTTCAGGAGTAATTACCTGGGAACCAGACAAAGTCATGATCACTCACCTGCAATTTGACTTATTTTCTGCTTCCAAGGCCATGACACCCAAACCAAAAAGACAGGTTGGTTTGCCTCAGCCAATGATAACCAAATGTTTGTTCTCAATCCAGGTCTTTCCTTAGGCCCAAGTCAGGCTGGCACGAGACTTCATGAATTTTAAGTCCAGGCAGGCCCACATTGGAAAGGGAACCTATGCCAAGAACCTCTGCTGGGAAAAGGAAAAGGGATTCTTCCTCCAGGGGAGACTCTGATTCCACTGACTCAGAGGATGAAGAGAAACCTGGCCTTGTTCAAGAGAAATCTTGACCAATGGATGGGAGATATAGGATATACCCAGGGATTACCTCAGTGTCAACTGCTCACAGAGGCACACACAAAAAAATGGGTATAGTTCCCCATACTAAAGGTGGGTAGTAAGCCACAAAACTACTATAGGCTAGGGTAATGTAATGCCCTCAGATAGCCTAGTATGAACCTATGAACCTATGAACCTATAATGTAGAGCATCTTCTCTCTCAACAGTATTTGGATTCTGACTAGAAGGTATCTTGTCCACAGCCTCACCTCCTGAGGATTTATCTTTTGGAGATGCCCTCCTTAGAATGAAAGAATCCTTTAATTGGGAGTCTAGGGAATTCTGTAACAACCAAGGACCAGCACAACAGTAAACCTTCACTGCAACCACAACAAATCCAAAGCGAAAAATATTCCAGTAGAAGGAAACACTTGACAACAGAGTACGTTTTCACTGCATAAAACCGGGTTTAATAAATCACAGAATTTTCAGGCAAATGCCCTTCTTGAGTGTGTAGAAAGACATTGGAAATACTATACTTTCTTTATATACATTCAAATAAAATCACATGACACAGCTTTAATGAAAACACATTTACCCTAAAAGACGTGCATCATTTTAAATACACATAAAAACATTTGAGATATTTAAAATATTTCAAAACACAAAACATTAGAAATTGTGTGTGTGTGTGTGTGTGTGTGTGTGTGTGTGTGTGTGTGTGTGTGTATATATATATATATATATATATATATATATGTACTTTATTTCCTTAAAATCATTTGCTTCTTTTTTTACCAGTGGTTTTAGACTAACAGATGTATTAATCTCTGGTTTGATGTCCGTCTGAAGCAATATTATCCACTCCTATTGACTCTGTTCTAATGCATTATTATTGGCACCCCCTCTTATATTAGGATAAGTAACGTTAATAACCCAGAATTTAAACACACATTCAGTAGCCTCCTCTACATGTTTGGTGAGGGCATTAGTATTCATTCTCCTCCTGATTTATGTTCCACAATTCAGTCTTTAAGCTTGCATTGATTTACCCACATAAAAAGCTGAACACCTCTTGCAGGTAGCAAGGTAAGCCACATTATAGGTACTACATGTGGCAGGTGCTTTAAAAGTATATTTCTTTTTCGTTATGGGGTGTATAAATTCATTATCTGTCAGTATGTCTTTACATCACACACAAGACATGGAAAAGTCCCTATTCTCCTAATGGGTCTATTTTCTCTCATTTTCCTACCCTTGTAACACAAGTGCTTTTTCAAGCTAAGACTATTCCTATAGGGAAAAACTAGATTTATCCCCATTGATATTCTTAATTTCAGGTACAGCAGATAATAAACCCCAATTATTTGAAATAATACCCTTAACGGCTTTAGTACTTCTATTATAAGTTGTCAGATAACGCAGATACTCACACTTATTACTTTTTTCTGTACTTAATGCATCAGTGTTCCTATCTGAAAAGTGGGGTTTGGCCTTGTCATTTCTTTCACTTATAATTTCTGCCTTTAACTTTTCCAAATAATTACCGTCATAACCTCTCTCTTTGAATCAGCAGTCATGTCCTTCATTTCTTCGTCACATCTGTTGTTCATAGGTAGGTACTATGCTATCGGCCCAAGGGCCTAAGTAAGCCTAGCCAACAAGGTTCCCTGGCTTACGCCACCCAAGAAAGTTATTTTCCTGTGCCACTGTCAACCAGAGCAACACAAGTGATCCCCAGGGTATGTTTCCTATTTCCCCATCCACTCATCAAGATTTTTCTTGAAGAGTCCTAATGAACTTTGCTTGACATAGATGGGTAGCTTGTTCCAGGGTATAGGAAGTCTCTGGGACAGGAATCTATCCCTCCAGCATGTCCTGTTTATTGTGGTGGCAAGGTTTTAGGTCCCTAAGACAGGAAAAAGACCTCGTTATCAAAGAAAGTGGCAAACTAGTCAAAATCCCATACCAAGGAGGGGGAGAGCTCTAAGGACCCAGCCCCTTCAGGGAGCAGCTATGACTGTGACAGCACCCCCTCAAAATTCCACCCCAAACCCAGCCTCCCTACCATCTTGAGAAGGAGGCTTGCCTCTTTCCTCATTCAGTGGGTGTAGATCATCTAGGAAAAAATGGATACTGCAAATAATCAAAGACAGATACTGTCTATAGTTTTGGTAAACCCCACCCCTCTTAAGCATTTCCATCCCTCCAAAACAGCAACTAAAATTAACTCCATCTCTCCTAGAGAAACTGCTGCAATAGAGCCCCATCCAGCCAATCTCTCTGCGAGAATCGGACACAGGATTCTACTCACGCCTGTTCTTTGTCCTCAAAAATGAGGGAACACAGAGACCCATTCTGGAACTTTCAGAACTCAACAAACTCCTCGGTACTGCCAGTTTTCAAAATTTTAACACTTCATAAATTCTTGCCCCTTATCTTCCAAGAGGCTTGGATGGTGATTTTGGATTTCAAGAATGCTTACCTTTATGTTCCTATCCTTCAGGGATCACATTAGCAATTTTTTTGCCTTACCATTTGGCTTATCTAGTGTTCCTAGAGTATTTGCCAAATGTCTGGCACTAGTCATTGCCTTTTGCAGCACTAAAGGGGAGGGTCTATATTTATCCATCCTTAAATGATTGCCTAATCCAAGTGACATCTCCAGCATAGCTTTTACCAGCCATGCATATCCCCATAGATTGGTTTCAAAAGATGGGTTTCACCCTCAATACTCACAAGTAACAACTAATACCCAGCTCCAGAGTTTCCTTCCTGGGAGCAGATCTAGACTTTCTCTAACACAGGGACAAGGTACTGTTTCTCGCATGTGTCTATGCAATAAACAGACCATTACTCCAAAGTCTTTAGGTACATAGCTTCTTGTGTTCTAATAATCCAGTGATAAAATTGTTCTAATGATCCAGTGATAAAATTGTACTTGACTAAACTGGAGTGGTCCATAAAAAATTGCTGGCTCCAACTCCAGCACTCAATAAAAACATCAATACCCTTCCTATTATGCTTGAAAAAATATTCTGTAGTGGGATGAGAGTATCAAAGCCAACTCAAGAGCCCCATTCCAGTTCCTAGAACTTGTATAAACCTTAACCACAGACAGCTTGAAGTTACGTTGGGAGCATATTTGGTACAACTTATTATCCAGGAGACATGGGACAGGCATCAGACAGCCCAGCACACCAGTGTAAAGTTGATGCTAGAAGTTATTTTGGCCTTGAAAGGTTTCCAAGAAAGGCTAGTACCAAGAGCAGTAAAGATACCAAATGACAATGCGACAGTGATGTGGTATGTAAACAAACAAGGAGGAACTCATTTTTACCACCTCTGCATGTTAGGAATTGAACTATGGTTACTGGCTCAGAAATTAGGACTCACTCTCATAGCTGCTTACTTCCAGGGTCAGGACAACCTGCTTGCAGACAGTTTTAGCAGATGTAGACCCCAGTGAATGGATGCTAAAAACATTTTCCTACACCTACACAGAAATAGGTTGTACCAGACATGGACCATATCACTTTTTCAGAAAACAAACAGGTCAGCAAGTGCTGTCCAAGGACTCCCCAGAGAGGGATCTTTCATTTGGATAGAACACTTTCTCTATGCCTTTCCACTAATACCCTTTATCCCCAAGGTATTGCAGAAAGTGAGGCTGGCTGGACCAAGAGTCGTATACATGGCTCCATACTTGTGCAGGAAGCACTGGTGCTTGCTCCTGCTATCCCTCAGTGAATGGAGAATCATGACACTCCCCCTTTTCATGTACCTCCTAACCCAGAACAAGGGTCTGTCATTTATCCCAGCTGAAGACACTCATATTGACAGTTTTGATAATTGGTTACCTTTTCCATCCAGTTAATATTTTTCAGAGGACATATTAGCAATACTAAAGAAAGTTAGAAAACCGAATACCAAAAATAGTGTGTGGCAAACTGGGAAAGGTTTTCTATCTAGTGCACGGCTAAAGGTGGTGTTCTTGCCCTAGCAACCTAGGAACAGGTTCTGGAATACCTCTCCATTCTATACAAAGGGTGACTATCTTTTTCTAGTTTAAAAACGCGTACTTCTATATCTGCTTGTTTTCTATAGTCCCTTCCTGTGTATGCTAATCCTCATATGAAGCAATTCCTAAAAAAGGTCATACATCTTAGACCACCTAAAAGATAACCAGCACCCTCCTTGGACCTAAGTTACATACAGGAAAAAATAACACTGCAGCCTTTTGCCTCAGCAACACTCAGATTGCTTAAATAGAAAACAGCCCTAGTGCTGCTGGCACTCCCCTCAGGAAATCGTATATCCGAGCTACAAACTCTGATGTGCAAAGAGCCCTTCCTTATTTTTCCTCTTGGCCAAGGTGGTATCTGTGGTCTCTTTGAAACTATTCATCTTCCTGTATTCTCTCCTAATCCAAAGAACAGTAGGGTCTGCCACTCCTTAGATATACATAAGCAGCTAAGATTCTACCTACATGGAACACAATTCCCCAACAGATCTGACTAGCTGTTGGTGGGATTTGCAGTAGGGAAACTGAAAAAAAAAACAGTGGGGAAACAATTTCCAAATGGATAGCCAACTATATTGCCTTTTGTTAATCTCACCATGCTAAGCAAGTTCTTGGCAGAGTCGGTGCTCATTCAACTAGAGCAAAAACTACCACCACAGAATTCTTCAATGGGCACCAGCACAGATCATTCTGGGAGCAGCTTCTTAATTCTGTGTGCACACCTTCAACAAACATCACCACATTGGTACCATATCCAGAGCCAGAGCTGTTTGCCAGTGCTATACTGCAGAGCCTGTTGCCCCTGGCCCAGAATATTCTCCAGCTTCCTCAATAGAAAAGCTTTGAGTCCACCCATGACTTAGTTTTGAAGCATTGACTATGATGAACATAGCCCATTTGTGTGGAATTATGGCATTATCCATAATCGTAGATGACTGAGTAGATCGTTGTTGCAGTACCCTTTCCTCCCATCCTAACCCTCTTCTCTTCTGCCTCTAGTTGGGGTGGATATCTTATCTATTCACCATACCCTTCACCCTAACTCTCTGCGTCTTTATCCCCTTGTCTCCAGCTGTCAATAGGGACAGTGGGGCAGGTAGTGCTCTACCTGAAGAGCATTGAACTTCAGAATCTCTGTCAAGAAAGACCTGACGATGGTGCTGGCTGATATTTATACTGCCAACATCCTGATGTTTGATGCTAGGAGATTGTCAAAGACTCTGGTATTCAGGCCAGCTGCAGGCTTCAGCAAGGCAGAAGTCCCAGGCCTTAGTATTGCAGCATTGATTTACTCAAACATCAACAGTTTATGGTAACAACTACTCAACTGTGCTGTATCATTTAAAAATAAAAAGAGAAAAAATGCTATTGCTTGTGTTTGACTGCTAGAGCTTGGATTATCTAGTCTGTCCATTTTACATGTACGGACTGTCCAGCCTGTCTATTTCATGTGTTATGACTAGTTTCCAGGAGGCATTTCCATCCCTTCAAAACAGCAACTCCCTTACATAATATAGTGCTGCTTTCTCTTTTCCTCAGGTTGCTGCTATTCCCGTCATATCTGATCTTGTCTTGCTGTAGCAGATAAGTGTTTTTTTTCTGTATTTTATTCACGTTATTTCCTTGGCTGTTTGTCTGCAGCTATCTTGTTTAGAATTCTAAATATTGCTAGGGGTTTATTTGCTTGTGTTTTTTCATTCAGATTCCTCCTCCTGGTTAGGCCTGTCAGCCTGTGTGTTTGGGGAAAAAAAAAAGAAAAAGTGTTTTTCCTTTTAGGTACTTAAGAATAGGTCTTGGGATTTGTTTTCCTATGCTTAGTGTGACCTTTTCATAACCGTTGACCATTATTGTTTTGGTTGTTATTAGTTTTGTCTTTTTCATCCTCGGCATACAGTGTGGAAAAGGCTTCAGGGTTTAGAAAATGTGGCCGTTGCGGCCACAAGATCTCACCTCAGTACACCTATGTTCTGTGTGCGTTCTGGCTGAGGCCATGTCATGTGAAGGAGCAGTGTGTCATATCCAAGTCGTTGGATAAGGACTCAGAGAGAAAGAACTAGCTAACTTTAAAATGATTTCTTCTCCCAGAGAGTCAAGAAAGGCTGATAAACAAAAGAAGAAGAAAAAGGGTAACAGGAGAGTAAAGCAGACCATGTACTCTGCCTCTCCCTACCTCAGAACTTCCTAGGTCACAACTACTCAAGTTACCTCCCTATCCATAGCAGCAGGGCTTCAGCTGCCACTAAATCTCTTTAAATACTAAAGTTTTGTTAACTAAAGTTAAACTCATCAGTTAAGTTATTTATTGTGAATATAATGCATAACATTCAGATTAAAATAATACCTGCTTACCTAGCTCACCTAAAAGACTACAAAGAATTTATAAATAAGGGGAGACAAAACTTTTTAGAAATAAACACTACACCAGAAGTCTCCATTTTATATATGTGTATATATATATATATATATATATATATATATATATATATATATATATATATATGGGATGTTCTGAAATCATACTTATATGGACAAAGTATAAGATGGTATAATAAGAGAAAAACATGGGACAAGGATGTATTAGACATACAAAACAAACTAGACATGTATAAACTCAACAATAAGGAAAATATCATGGATATAAAAGTCATAGAGGAAATAAACTAAATGAAAAGTACAAAGAAAATCTAAATCACAAAATCAAAGTAACCCTAGAGAAATATAAATTCTTATCCTACTCAATAGGCTTAAAAATAAAACAAAAGACTTAAACAAAATCATATCAAAGGAAGGAAAAAGAAAAATGTCTGTAAGCTACCGGAAATACTAGAGTTTAAAAATCACGTTTATAAAATTCACTACAATAAAGTTAATATGGAAACAAAAGATAGTATAAAGAATTTCATAACTACATACATGAATAGAAAACTTAATAAACAACAGGTTGAACTAATAGATAAAAGTATTTCATATACAGATATCACCACACAAATAAACTCAAGTTAAACAACGCACCAGGTAATGACAGTATCATACCTGAGATTTATAAAATCCCTAAAAACGCATATTCACTAATACATAATGTTTTCCTGTCAGCTCAAAGCGGATCTATTACTCCCCCCCCCCCCCCCCCACAATCTTGGAAATACGCATTTATTTCACTGAAATCCAATAAAGACCCAACTAGATGCACATCATATGGGCCCATTTCATTACTTAATGTTGACTACAAAATGTTCATGAGCATATTTGCTGTTAGATTAAAGACGATCCTTCCAAGTATAATAGAAATAGATCAGACAGGCTTTCTCACAAATAGAAATACTTTTGATAACATAAGAAGAACTTTAACTCTGATTATGCAGACAGAAAAAAGAAGGATCTGACACTCATAAGCCTTGATATAAATTCAGCCTTTGATTCCGTAAACTGGGGCTACCTGTTTATCTTATTGAGATGTAGTAACTTCTTTAATACATTTGTAAATCTGATTGAGCATTAACATACATAAAAATTGGCACACGTCTCCCAAAAGATACCCATATTGAAAGGTACTAAACAGGGATGTCCACTTTCACCATTGCTATTTACCTTAATAATGGAGCCCTGGGCTAATTTGATTAGAAACAACAATGATATAGATGGATTTCAGATAAATGAGAATACAATATCTAAAATTCAGCTTTTTGCGGATGATGTTTTAATCACATCAGCAGGAAACAGTTCTTCTATACAGTCATTATGTAGCACAATAACAGATTTTAAGAAAATGTCAGGTCTGATATTTAATGAAGAAAAAACAAAAATATTGCCAATACACTCAGGAAAAAATGTTTTCAATAGAGATTATCACAAATATATATCCAATTCAGGTCAAGTAACCTATTTAGGTATAGTATTAGCTAAAGATATTAAGTCGATCATACATCGTAACTATAGTAAATGTCTTCAAAACATACAAACCCTTTTCAATAGCTGGAACAATATTTTCTTTACCATGGATGAAAGACTTACAATTATTAAAATGATAATATTTCCAAAGATACTATATATAATACAATCAATAATACTCCCACCTACAAAAATAATCATCAAGAAATTAAATTCACAAATGTTAAAATTCTTATGGGCACCTCATAGACCTAGAATGGCATTAAAGATGCACATTAATAATTGGTCCAAAGGAGGTATGGCCTTTCCAGACTTTGATCTATACGCTATCTCCTCTATTATAAAAAACAATACCACTACTAATAGATCATTCATATGTTGCAAAATGGAAGGAATATTGGGAATCAGCATGGAATTCACAAAAATGCCATTAACACAAAAAATACTATTATAAATAACCCCACACTATGGATACTTAAAGAATTCTGTACTACATCTATTACACCAAAACACATAACTAGTTACCCATTAAATAGCATTATAACATTTCGTAACTTTATATGTAAGCATCCCAAATATAAGGAATGGATCTTTATTTTATTTCCCATAACATATACACAAGGTATTTTTATCATCCAGCCCTGATAGAACTCTACTATTCAGACAGAATAATTTAAAGTACTGGTATCAGATGCTGTTAGATAAAGTTAAAAATCTTGATTTCTTAATGCAAGAATTTGATCTGGGTGAAACCTGTTGGTTAGAGATTCAGACTTTGACAACATCTCACTGACAAACTTGATCTAATGTCTCAGACGGCTAAAGAATCTATTCCAATAATGATAGACTACATGATGCTAAACTTAAAGCAAAAGGTTTCTGATAAAAGCAAGCTCTCTCACATTCATAAAATTATTAGAGATGAAATCTTTAACCGCCCAGAAAATTACTGGAATTGTTTCAGTTCTATTAATGGAGAACCACCAAAACAGCAAGATAAAAAGTATATACTGGAAACAGCTTTTAAAACAACTTCTATTAAATGGAAACTTTATACCTGGAAATTCTTACACAGATCCTTTTATACACCTCTAATAATGAGAAAAAATAATAAAAAAGATAAAGTGTGAGAGATGTACTTCAGAGATAAATGCTGATTGGGCACATATGTTCCGTGATTGTATAAAATTGAAGGAATATTGGATGTCAGTCAGTGATTTTCTACAGACCCTTTTTACAGATAATTTTACAATCTCTAAATCGCTTATACTCTTTAACACCCCTATACCTAAAAGTGTTAAAAAGGTTAAACTTCCCTTATTATGGTCAATTCTAGAAGTGGCTAGAAAAATAATAACCAGGAATTGGATTTCAGATACCCCTCCTTCATTCAGTGAATTTAAAAATGTTCTGACTGGTGTGTGTCAAATGGAACTAATGACAAAGTCAAGAACTACCAGAAAAACAACTTACTGTAATATGTGAGATACTTTACAAAGCTTGTTAAAAAAGTCTTAGACTATTAGAAAGATGTTACAGCTAAGTTAATTGATTTAAACAAAATGTGGATGTCTTTGTAAATACTTTAGTTGTTTTATGAATGTTATAATTGCTTTTATGTTAATTGCTTGTATAAGATTGCTATGTTATATAAATTATATATTAAAATCAATAAACATGTTTTAAAAAAAAAAGAACTTCCTAGGTCAGATCTTTAGCCAGTTAAGTCCTTACAGCATGTCACACAAACTTGACCACAAGCTTCTCAAAGGTTCTCTTCTCAGGATCCTTTACAGACTTCACCCAAGGAGCTGAGCCATTTGATATAGTGGTTATTCAAGATCTTTTAGGGAAAAAAACAGTGAGCTGTTCCATGGAGAAGGAGCTCTCAAGATATCTAGAATCTAGGCCTTCATTTGCCCTCTCATCTTGTTCAGTAAGATCTGTTAGGAATCCTTCCTTGCAATAGGATTCAAAATGCATAATGAAGGCCTTCACAAAAACTCCATTTGAGATGGGTATCACACCATCCTCCTCCTGTGTGTCCACTGCTGATAGGTCAGAACCCCAGGCTTTTCTACTTCATCTCCTTCCCCATGTGTGGCACCAGTGCATTTTGTCAGTGCCATGCCTTGAGGTCTTGACCCTTCATCACCGAATCCTTTGGTCCCATCACTCCTTACTTTAGTTCTCCCCATATCAAGAGGGTAAGAACCAGGAGGTCACTATTGTGTGCTATTAATCTTTGTTAGCAGCAACCTCAGAGAAGCTGTTCACTGTCTGTGACACTTAAACATTCAATCTCTAGATACTGAAGCCTCCTTCAGATCAGATGATAGCCGAAGAATTGATGTCCCTTGGTGCAGGGCCATCTTTGGTGTCAACCAGTTTGCTGAGATTTGATTCAGTACTGGCTTTGACAACTGCCACAGGCAAATCTTCAGTGTTGACTGCTTTGGCAAAGTCCCATAATGGCAGTCTTAGAGGTTTTGTAATGATCACAGGCTCCCTCATTAGAGAGTTTCAAGGGGCCTCAGAAGTAGCCCCCTTCTTATACTCACACAGATGACTTCCAACCTGAGGTACCCAGGAAACAGAGTAGGAGTCAACAGCATCTGTGGTTCAGAAAAGTCCTAGAGGTGACCATTTGACCATTTCCAAGATAGGGATTCCAATGGTGGTCACAAGGGCCTTGCAAAGGGTCCCTTCCCATAAGCAGATGTACTCCACAAAATCAGGGTTTCTGTCTCCCCTCCAAAGAAGGCACACTGGAGGCATTTAGCAGGTTGGCTCTTCCTGCAGCAACACGTCAGTGACCATCACACAGGACAAGTGGGTCAGGAAGATACTATCCAGAGGCTATGTAATTCTCTCTTCCCATTTACCCAAGCTGACTGGTCCACCATTTCCAGGTGTATCAACCCATCAAAACTAGACATCAAATACAGATGTTTCAAGCCTTCTGTCTAAAGGAGCCATCCAAAAAGTCCCACCAACCGAAGAGGATCCCAGATCACGACCTCACACCCACTGAAGATCTTAGATGCCTGAACCAGTATGGTAGTCCTTTTTTTCCCCCCAAGATGGAAATCTGATGTGGGACATTCAGGATGATTATTTGCACATCAAAATTGCCAAGGTTTCCAGTAGATTCCTACACAGGTCAAAGCTGGTCATTACCAGTTTTGAACCCTGCCATTTGGTCTCACCACAGGACATTCAGTAAATGAATGGCAGTGGTTACATCCCACATAAGGCTTTGGGGAATTTTCATCATACATTATCTAGATGACCACCTCCTAGTCCCAACTACGAGAGAGTCCCTCATTGAAACGAGATTACTTACTCCAGCAGAATTTCACTAAACAAGGACAAGTCGCAACAAAACCTACACAAAATGCTTGTGCCTAACTGCATGGTCTCGCCATTTCCAGTAATGGCCAGGTATCCAGCATATCCACAAAGGGAAACCCAGATCTTTAGCTTCCCAAGGTTGTCTACCTGCAAAGTGTATAAGCACAAGTAGTAAACAAATTCCTTATTGGCATTCAACATGACTTGGATCCTTTTTTAGCCCCTATACCTTCAATTTTAGTTTTCCCATCTTCCCACTTTGGTAATGTATCAAACTTTTCCAACATAGTTTCTGATAAGTTCTGTTTGAACAGAGGAACCAGGCAGGGGTGTCCTTTCCCCCTTTGTTGTTTGAGTTGTATTTAGGACCATTGGCAAAGAAAATAAGGGACTCAAAAATTCAAGGATATAATTGGTATGGTAGTCAAGGAAAGTTGGTTTTATTTGCAGATGATGCTGTTTTGTACCAGATATAACCAGAAAAGCAAACGTCTGTGTTGTGGAACATTGAGACAGTTTCAGGTCTTTTCAGGATATAAAATTAATGAAGATAAAACAGAGGCTTTAGCTGTAAACTGTGCAATCACATGAATTGTTTCAGCAATACCCATATTTATGGAGACCTGATGAAATGGAGTACTTAAGAGTATGGGTTAAGAAGGATTCTGTTATGGCAGCTAAGGATGTTGGAGAAGAAACTAAACAAAAGATTATACAAAAACTGAAAGCTGCTGTTTATGGACATGGATAAAGATACAAACAGTGAAAATGTTGTTCTGTTTAGTTTTATATACAGGCCAGGCATATTTTTATCAACCAGGGAAGTTGTGGATAGCAGTAAACATTTGAAAGATTTTATTTGGGAGGGGAAAAGGGCAAGGAGTCAAGTGGGGTAAGTCGATGCCTCCAATAGAAGAAGGTGTGGAATTACCTGATTTGAAGGGATATTTTAGAGCTGCACAGTTAAGGCTCCTGTACATAGAACAAGCAGGAAGCTATAATTCAAAGTGGAAAGGGATGATGGCAAAACAGGGGAAGCTCAAGAAACGAGGAGAGACTGGGATTTTGGATGCAGATTCTTAAGGAGAATAACAGTAACCCTGCAGAATATTAAATTCATAAAGTAGCAGGAAGTATTAAGAACTAATCCAACATGGGAATGGTGAAAGGAGATTCTGGCATGAGGGATGGCTGCAAACAAGGGTACAGAGAATATGTAAGAAGGGGCTGGAATTTACTGGAGAAAACTGGGAAGGAACCAATGTACTGGGAGCAAACAATTAGTAGAGGGATAGGTAATAGAATGGGAAGAGGCCAAGAATACATTTGGACTGCAGGCTAGAGACTGTCTTCTCTATCAAGACTTAATATCAGAGTATGGGGGGAAAAAAGGGATAGGGGAATACTAAGTGAAAGACCAGTACCAGTGGAGTTTTTAGTTGAATCTGGAAAAGAAGTTGTTGTTAAAGAATAATTGGTAGGGAATATATAATATTGCATGGTAAGAAATCAGTCTGAGAAGGTTAGAAAAGATTGGGAAAATAGATTAGCTAAGCAGTTCACAAGGGAGCAGTGGGAGTACAAATGTGGCAACAAAGTCTAGAAGATTTAGGATTTTTTTGGAGAATGTCTGCAGAGGTATTTTTGATACCCCAGGCAGACTCCAAATAATTCTTCCTTGGGTAGATGACAAATGCTGGAGATGTGATTTGAAAGAAAAGGGTAATTGGAAACGTATTTTGGGGAAGTGTAATGAGTTGTGGCAGAGGTTAAAAGCTACTCAGTCAGACATACTAGGTGAGCAAATTGATGTAACTAAGGATTTTTTTTTTGAGCTGGGAATTCATGATCTGAATTGTTTAATTCTGGTGACCGTCAAAAAATCGATTACTAGAAAGTGAAAATCAAAGTCTAAAACCGTATTTAAAGTAGCAAATCTAGTAATAGAGAAGAACGAAGTGGGATGTCTAGAAAATGGTTGGAACAAATTACATGAAAAAAATGGGGATTCTGGGAACAATACATAGAAAATGATGTTTTGGAGGAGGATTGAGGTTTAAGGGAAGGCAGGAACTGTGAGTGATCTATGTAATGTTTAATTTTGGATTGCCAGTGACTCTGTAGAATATTATATGGGACGTACAATGTTTGCAACTGAGAATGTCTAAATGGTTTGTTTTAATTTATTTAAATGTATGATTATGTGCGTCATAATTCAGTAAAGATGTTTAAAAAAAAACTTCTCCAACATTGTCATAAGCAGCAGGTATACCTTTGCAAGAAGGCTTCAACTTGTAAACATTAGCCTCACAGAGTATGCAAAACCTTCCTAAAGGGTACGTCCTCCACTAAAGGATCCCATACCCACTTATGAAGTTAATTTCATCCTTGGGAAGCTGACCCATTCCCCCCTCATACTGGCCTGACTGGCAGAACTCAAGTTTGTATTCTGAAAGGCATGCTTCCTGGTAGTTGCTACTTAGTTTTCAGAGCTGCAGGCTTTGTCCTGCAGATCTTCATGTTTGCTTTCTTCATCAGGAAGAGTTTTTCTGGATGAATCCTTCTGTTTTAGTCACTGGTGGTTTCATAGTTCAATTAATCACTATACCGACGAGTGATTTTCTACCATCTTATCCCAACAAAGAAGAATATCTTGTTTGCCTAGTTGTCCATAGACAATTGTGCATTGTTCAAAACAATGCAGGCAGCACGACCTATTATCCCCTCCTCCTTTTTTTTTTACTCAAACCTAGGACAGAAATGTCCAGGGTTACCTTTTACATATGTATTTTCAGATACTTTACTGAGTACGCATTTCCTTCACCCGTTGTTCATCCAACAAATTTCTGCCATCTATGCTGAAAGCACCTTTAGCAAGAGCATTAACCACTTCTTCAGCCACCTTTAAAAATTCCTTTTATTGGTGACATTTGTGCAGCTGCTACTTGGGCTTCTGCAATACTGTCTCCAGACAGTTTAAACTGGACGCTGTATATTACTGTGGCCCTTCCTTTGTGGCCTATATACTCTGGTATTTTGTTATGATGCCTCCTAAGATGTTAGCTCTCTCATCACATGAAGTAGACAGACAGGGTAATCCAAGATACAGTAATAGTTAAAACCTTACAATACAGTTAGAGCCTGATTATCCACATCTGTCCACTTCACCAACCCTTCCGCCATCCCCGTCCAAACTGACACTTTCTAACTCCTGACCGACTGGATCAACCATTTGAGGCCTGTCATTTCTGATCCTCTAGTGGTTTGGCTTTTTTCCCTCTTTTACCTTGATATGGTCTTAAGAGCTTTAATGAAGGCAGAAGAGGAATCTGAACTGCGTAAAAGAAAGCAGTTTGCTATGTTATTGCCTAGTGGTGATTAGTCCTATCATGTGACGTGAACAGATGCAGATAATCAAGATTCATTCTTGTGTTAAGTACATAACTACCATTTTTCGCTTTTTTAGTCCACGTTGCCTTTCTGGAAGTAACATGGAATTGTTTCATTTCAGTGTTGATCTACTCATAATAAGTACATTCCTTATAGGAACACCCGCAAAATGAAAGAAGTCTGAGATATGTCACAGTATGATGGAACAATGAGTCCCGTCCCCCCCAAGAGCCAAGTAAGGAGAAACGTGAGAAGCAGGAGACATCTGAAGAAGAAATATGGACATGGGAAAGAAAAAGAGATATTAATATAGTGCAGTATTTATGCAAATGAGTAAACTAAATAAATCAATGCCAAAAAAAAAAAAGCAGCACCAAAGATGGTTTAAGGAGAAATACAGGCAAAGGCATCCGGACATAGAAAGTTTTACAATACAAAAAAATAAGAAAACACAGGGGGAATGTAGAAGAGAGGATTAGTAATGGAAAAGTTAAATAGAAACTGACGTTATGGATTACCTGTGAAATGAAGGATTTAGTATTGAAAATCTATCACTGATAACATCTTAACATGATAGAATAATGAATCCTTAAATTAAGGAGAATCCAGTGGAGCGGGAAGTATCTGATCAGTTGCCATATGAAGATACCTTGGAGTCTTTGGTAGGAAACCAGTACAAAATTTCAGCTGAAGTTGCACAGGAAGGGAAGTAATGGGAAACTGGAGATTGACACAGTCAGTGTTGTTGAGTGATAGGCCAGTGAGTTCTCACATGAAGGGGCAACGGATGACACAGGTTGAAGCTGAAGTGAACATGTCATAGGATGGTTTTCTTGAATTTTCTGTAGAATGCCCACAGGAAACGGAGAGCAAAGAATGTGCCCTTAGTTTAGAAGAAAATGATCCAAGGGAAGAATTGCTTGATTTAATAGAGATAGACATATTAAGATCATTGAAAGAAATAGACTACAAAACTTCAATAAGACCCAAAATGTTAGAAGTTTGATGAAACAAATGAACACAATAATCAAGACTGTTAACAGAAATTCATGCAATATAACAGAAGTAAATAGGATATATTACTGTGCAGCTAAATTAGTAACAGATGGTCTTACCACAAAAACATAGGGCAGTAAGGGAAAGGAATGGGAGAAATCAAATGCCATCATGGAATTATTGAATAGAGAAAACTATAAAGCAATTATGACAAATAAGTGTCCTGTTATAAAAGACTTCAGAAGAAGGAACTCATCAACAAAAATACTCAGCAATGCGCAGTATCAGAACAGACCAGGATCTATCCTAACACTATTGCAAATAAACTAAGGATACCAGCAAAGGCAAAAAAACTTAGAAGATACACAGATAAATATAAAGGAAAAGTACAAAATAAGCAATTTATTGATGACCCCAAAAAAGTTTTACAGAAAATTAGGAAACAAGGCAAAAGAAATAGAAACACCACCAAAAAAGAAGAAATAGACACATTTTGGAGAAATATCAACGAAGACCCCATGGATCATAAAGATGCTGAATGGACAGAAGAAGTAAAAAAAAAAAAAGACTAAGAAATTCAAATGTACAGGGTATGAAATGGGATGAAGTAACAGCCACAGAAATTGAAACAAAATTAAGAAAGGCTCCTAATTGTAAAACCCCAGGCCCCGATGGAGTACCTAACCTCTGGCTAAAATAGTAACATCTTTACATGAAGATTTAGCCATGACTAAGCACTATTTATATGCACACCCCAAACAGATGCAGCCTGGTTAACAACAGGAAAAACAATACTCCTCCTTAAGAGTGAACCTGCAAGTTATCCTAAAAACTATAGACCAATAACTTGCCTTCCAGTGATGTATAAACTATACACTGGAGTTGATGCTGTCAGAGTTTATAGTCGTTTAGAAGAAACTTGGTCATGGCAATAGAAAAAAAGGTAAAATAAAGTTATATAGGACAAAGGATCATTTGTTGTTAGTCATAATGGAGAACTGCAAAAAGGGGAAGAATCTAACTATGGCATGGATAGACTACAAAAAAGCATTTGAGAGCATCCCACATTCATGGATATGAGTGCTTAAAATATGTAAGAAACACACTACACTGATCGACTACATTACAGAGACTGTGAAACACTGTCAAACCACTCTGCAGCTAAGCCATGATAAAGAACAAATTATTATCCCAACGATAAAAATTCATTGGGGGGATATTCCAGAGTGACTGTCACCACTGCTCTTTTGTCTTGCCCTTAATCTTTTAAGCTGTCTACCTAATAGATTAGGTCATGGCTACAGTTTGGCTTCCAGAAAACAGCAAAGTGTAAAGACTTCTCATCTTGTCTTTGTCGATGATTTGAAACTATGTAGCTCATCAGATGAGGAACTGAAAGCACATCTGCAAGTAGTCAAAACTTTCTCAGATGATATAAAAATGTTATTCGGTCTTGATAAATGTGCAAAAGCAACCTTTAAACCAGGAAAGCTGCAGCACCAAGAAAGTATCAGTCTCTGACAGGAATGTGCTATTAAAAAAAACTTGAGCAAGAGAGAGAGTGTATAAATATTTGAGGATCAACAATAAAACATGAAAAAAATGCAAGTAAAATTTAGCAATATTTTAGAAGACTAAAATCAATATTGAAAACAGTTCTGATATCTAGGAATAAAGTCCAAGCTGTAAACCAATTTGATCTTCCTGTTCTAACTTATTTTTTGGGTGATTGACTGGCCCCAAAAGGTATAAGGCAGGAAAACTAGAAAATTGTTTTCTGCTTATCAAATGATTTATAACAATCAGTGTATATCAGGATAATGTATTTCCCATTCCAAAGGAGGTACGGGCCTCTTCAAAATTGATAATATATATAGATCCACATTTGTAGGACTGCATACACATTTGGTGACCTCACAAGATCCAAACATAGTTTTAAAACATTAGAACAAATCTAAGATGACTTCCCTGCTTAGTTTAGCAGAAGCACATCAATGTCAAACAGAAGCCGCGGTGGTACAGCGATTGCATTGTTGCCTCACAGCAAGAGGTTCTCCCGTTCGATTCTCAGCTAGTGTGCAGGGAGTGCCTTCTGTGTGGAGTCTGCATGTCCACCCCGTGGTCGAGTGGCCTCCGAAAGACATGCATGAATGGGCGTGACTTCGCTGAAGGTTGGGCGTCAGGCTGGTAACTCGGCACCATAAAAATCTACTGCCAGTCATTAGCGGACCAGAGTTCCGTTGTGGCGTCCCCTAACCAGGAAAAGCCGAAAAGACAAACAACAACATCAATGTCAAACAGGAATGGAAATCAAACCAGAAGTAGATGATAAATCAGGCAGCAAGTGAATGTGCCAAAAAACAAAAGTATATAAGGTGTGGGACCAGATGAGAAGGCATGAAATGTGGAAAATGCATTTGTATAGTTGCAGGTACAGAAAACTCCTGAAACAACCTTATGTCGATCAGGATTTAATGCAAGAATAGTTAAGGAGAGATGAATTCAAAGCAAAAGAAAGATTAATATCGGTGGCCCAGGATAGTGAACTACTTGCACGCTGGTTTACAAAGTCTGTTGAAACAGATAAATGCAGGTTTTGTAAAAAAGAATTGGAAACAGTCACACATCTTGTTGCTGGGTGTGATGCACTTAAGGCCTGTGTACTGAGAGGCATAATAATGCGGCAAGACTGTTGCACTGGAGACTGTGCAAACATCATAATATTGAAGCAGTGGAGAAGCACTGGAAACTTGAGCCACAAAACTTTATAGAAAATGAACTTTATATCACATGGGATTACCCATTACCAACAATTCAAAAAAATAGATACTAGAAAACCAGATGTAGTACTCCAGGAAAAGAAGACAAAAGTAGCATAGATCATTGAAATTGCTAGATCCAGTGATTACAGTGTCTTATATACAGAGATAGACAAATTCATAAAGTACCAGGATTTGCAGGAAAAAAAATACCCAGACAGTTCCAATAGTAGTAGGAGTAATGAGTCTCATAAAGAATTTACAGTCGTATTTAGATAATTTTACTGACACATGTAACTCTGTATGAATTGCAGGAGGAGTCTGTTCTGGGCACACTGTAGGTGCTGCAAAGAGCATTCTTGGCCAACATCATTGACTGAATCAATATTAATTTTATGAACTGTAATCATACTTTGACTTAGGACTGGGGTCCATTCCTGTCATGTTATTAGAAACCCAAAAGTTTTGGAGAAATTAAAAAGGGAGAAAACATGCTTTTAAATGATTTCTTATAGACCTACTCTGTGCAGCAGCAGTCATAGGTTCATAGGCAGATACTAGGCTGTCGGCCCTAGGGCCTATGTAAGCCTAGCCAACAAGGTTCCCTGGCTTTTACCACCCCTGGAAGCTATTTACCTTCGACCCTGTCTAGCAGGGCCACAAATGTGACGCCCAGGGTGAATTTCCTATTGCCCATCCACTCATCAAGATTTTTTTTGAAGAGTGCTCATGACTAACTCTGCTTGACATAGATGGGTAGTTTGTTCCAGGGTATGGGAAGTCTCTGGGACAGGAATCTGTCCCTTCAGCATGTTCTGTTAATTGTGGTGATGAGGTTTAGGTCCTTAGCGCATGTGGCTGTGAGAGATTGGGATTTTTTAGGTGTAACATGTCCAGCAGCTCAGGGTTTAACATAGCTTTGTATGTTAGGCAGAGATCACCTCAGAGTAGGCAATATGCTATGGAGTAAAACCGGAGTTTTTTGAGGCGGTCAGCGTAGGGTAATTGTTAGTCCCATAATCCTCTTTGTGAGGTATTTTTGTGGCCTTTCTAGCTGTTGCTGCAGATGCCTTGTAAGGTGCATTCCAAATGTTTGTTGTACTCTGTAATGGGTCTGATGAGAGCTGATTAGAGGGGGACAATGACTTATTTTTTCCTGGATGAGAACCCTTTCATTATGAGGTGTGTTACGTAGAAGGATTTCCTGACTACTTTGGCAATGTGATTATTAAAGGAGAAGCTACTGTCCACTAGAGTCCTGAGGTCTCTTATCACACCTTTGGTGTTAAGTGGGCTGCCACCTATGTGGTAGTCCATGGGTACAGGGTTTTTACCAAAGGAGATGACAGTGCATTTTTGGCATTGAGCTTGAGGCCATGGCTGTGACACCAGGCATCAGTCTCAGTGAGGCCCTTTTGCAAGATGTCCACGTCATTTGGGGACTCTACTATGGCACCCAATTTGCAGTCATCTGTGAACTTTGTCAGCCAGAGGCCCTCTGTGTTGGTCTGTACTTCAGAGAAGTAGATTCCACAGAAAGGGTACCCAAGACTGAACCCTGTGGTACTCCACTTGTCACAGGTTTGGAGTCTGATTTGGAGTCCACAATTTTTACAGTGTGGGTTCTGTCTGTGAGCCAGTTGGTGACCTATCTCATGATGCACGGATTTATATGTAGCTTGGGGAGTTTATTTATGATACCAGCATGGGGGATGGTGTCTAATGCCTTGGCGAGGTCGAGACAGGCTGTGTGGACTGCCTTACCCTCGTCCACGGCTTTGGTGACTGTTTCAAAGAAGTCACCCAGGTTCAGGAGACATGATCTGCCCTTCACAAATCCAAACTGGGTGGGGTCCAGAGTTTGGAGGTTACCAATATCCTTGTTTATGAGTTCCATGATATGCTCCATGGCCTTGCAGACCAGGCTCATCAGGCTAATAGGGAGATAGTTCCCGGGGTCTGTGGTGGCTCCCCCTCTGTGGAGTGGTACAACTGTTGCCATGCGCCATTCAGTGGGTACAAAGCCTGTTGAGCAGCTATGATTGAACATGGTGCTTAGGTGGGGCCTAGTTCGTTTTGAAGCTCATGTAAAACGTAGCCAGGAATATTGTTCGGTCCCATGGATGCTGTGTTCTTGGCTTTTGATAGTGCATTTTTCACCTGTTCAGTTGTGATTGCAGGGACACTGCATTCTTCCGGTATGGATATGGGCCCTTTAGGAGGTGGGGGGGGGTAAATTTGGCACTGAACCTAACAGCCAGGATGTTGCCGATATCGGTTGGTTCTGTGAATTTTCTGTCATTGTGCTGTAGCTCAGAGCAAATCTGGTTGTTGCCATTGAGATTCTTGGCATAGCTGTAAAATGCTTTGTGGTTGTCCTTAGAGTCAGTGGCAATCTTATTCTCATAGTTAGCTTTAGATTTTATGAGATATCTCAGCTTCTTGCTGAGGCTGACCAGGGAGCTCCTCCACTCATGGGATTTCATTCTCTTTTGCAACAGTTTCTTCCTTCTGTTGTAGAGTTTAATAGCAGAGGACCACCAGATTGGTTTCCTTTTTTTTTTAGAAGAGTATATCTTGGTTCTTTTAGGGATGGCACAATCCATGCACCTGTGTAGGTACTTATAGAGTGCGTTTGTATAAGATTCGGCAGTGGTAACTATATAAATATAGATTTGCACATTAATATTATTGCAGGGTTATAATCTTTATAATATGAAAACGAAGCTTGTACAGAGCTGTTTTAAGTAACTTGTTTAGGGTGATAAATACATATAATAATCTCCACAGTAGTACCATGAACATCACAATGTCCTGAATACAATAGGACAGGAAACTCATAAGGACTTTTAAACATATAAATTTAAACATATTTGGGTCGCTTCTTACATTAGCATTCTAATAAGTATGTATTGGTATAAACATCAGTAGTGTAGAGCGCACTTGTATTATGGAGCACACACATTGTACTAAGTTTTGAGATTTAAATGCAAAGTTTTTATTTGTTTGCAAAGTTTGTCAGACGATTTAAAGATGGATAGAAAAGGTTTTATTTTACTTGATGATATGTTGAATAATAATGCACAACTTTGACATTGTAAAAGTACATTGTACCTAAGTTGTCTTGTACCTTTAAGGAGAGATGATGTCATGATTACTATAGATAGAGGAAAAGGGGCGGAGTATAAGTTATTTGAAAAAGTTTTCAAATTGTTGGAAACGAAAAGCATTTTATTTGTGTTGTTTTATCTAAATAAAGTTAGTGAAGTTGGTATCGCTTAATAAATACATTTTTACTTTAAAGTAATACGGGGTTGCCTGTATTTGGATACAAAGTTTTTCTTACTTGGATACAAGTGCAAAGAAAGGAAATTCGGTCAGGTACATTTGTTACACTTGGTCCGTTTATCTGCAGCTATTCCAGGCCAGTGGTAACTGTATTGCCCATCTGCATGGGTGCTGTGAAATTGGCCACTTCTGCCTTAAGTAGCACAAAGTTGGCTTTGGAGACGTTTTTTACAGCGGTTTCTTTAGTGGGGGTGGGGGGCAGTATGTGGATATCTAGGGTGATTAATTTATGGTCTGGGATATGTTTTGCCCACACCCCTACCATGGGCAGTTGATCCATGGCATTGGAGTTTACAAATTCTAGGAAGTGTTGAGGAAAGGAGTTAGTACAAGAGTAGTTTTCCCAGTTAATGGTGGGGTAGTTGAAATCTCCCAATGTTAGGGTGTTTGGTTGGACCCTGATATTCTCTGTTATGTCAAGAAAAGAGGAGTGGGAATCCAGGGGAATGGTGGGGGATCTGTAGCAAGCTACAATATGGATTGTAGTTTTGCACAGAGTTAGTTGCAATTGTATAATTTCGGATGAATTATGTTGGGCAACTAGCCTGGAGATGTGGTTGTCCTTTATGAATATGGACACACCTCAGCCCTTGGTGTTCTGGTCCTGGTTTGATGGCTGAAAGTTATGGTATGAGTTGTATCCTGGTAATGCAGGGGTGCTCTTGAACCAGGTTTCAGTCACTGTACAGATATCCATGTTCTCTATTTTAAGGAGTGCATTTTGAGGTTTAGACTTCTAGCGTTGAGTAGCATTACCCTCAGTTTTTGCTTGCCTGTATCATTTGCAGTGGTGGTGTATTTTTTTGAGCTTTGCCTAAAAAAGGCACTATACAGGTGGCAAGAGCCTTAGCCAGTATCCCAGGAACGACAGGTGCTGGCCATCTCTGACAAAGCATTGTGGCCTGTCAACCATGTTGTTCCAGGCAAATACTGGATCCCCTTTGAATGACACCAGACGTTTAGCCAATTGTTGAAGTCAGTCATTTTGTCCTTGTATTGTGGTATCATTCTGGGCGAAGGTAGGATGTTACTCAGGGCTAGGGTCATACCTGCCTGGATTACAAGATCAGAGAGCTCCTCTATGTCTCTCTTCATGTAATCCAGGGAGGTACGTCTCAGGTCATTTACACCAACATGGACAATGACAGAGTCATAGTTGTACTTGTTGTGGAGTGACCTGAGTGTATGGGTTATGTGGCAGATCCTGGCACCTGACAGGCAGCTAACAGTAACCTTCTCCTTGTCTATTCTGGTGAGTGGACCATTAGTGTGCCTGACTGTAGAATCACCTGTGACCAATGTGTTTGATACGTAGTTTTGCCTTATGTGCAATGGTTGAGTGGCACACTGAGTCTGTGTGTTGTGTGTCTTTTGGGTTGTGGTGAGGGTTTGGAAGTTGCTTGCGTTTCTGCTTTGGAGGTCTCTGTTTGGGTAGATTCTTGAGAGCCTCCAAGAATGATTTTGTGTATCCATGTGTGGGTCTTGGTTGTGTAGATGTACTGGGACTATGTGGTGTGGAGTGGGTGTTTGCCTTCTCTTCCTGACTGACAAGTTCAGTCTTGGGTTGAGAGAGCTTTGCCACCAGTTTGGCTAGATAAATGCATCTCTCACAAGTTGTAGTGTTGGGTGGTAGGAGGAGAGGGTTGTCAATGTACATGAGGGAATTGCTACATTGCCCCAAGATGCCTAGATTCATCAGGTAGACAGGAGAGAACACCAGAAGCTGTCCCTTGGACATGCCTGAATAGACACTATTTACCTCTAGACAAGTGAGGAAAGTAAGTAGAAGAGCTGTTTTCCTCTAATCCAACGAGGAAGATAAGTACAAAAACTGTTTTCGTCTAGGTAATGAGGAAGCTTAAGTACTGTAGTAGTTTATAACTTGTATATTGCTTACAACAAGTTTTGAACCAGTGCTGAGCACAGGGAAGCAAATTCAAGTGCTAAAACTAAGAACCTGGCTAGTTCCAAGGGAAAACTGAAGAGGAGACTGTATGGCACTGGGAATAGTTTAATCCTAGCTAAGCAGCGCTGTGCAATGTGCAAAACCACGCAAACGTGTTTTTAAGCAGAAAGATGAAAAGGATAGAAATAGCCCAAAACGGCCAATAGAACTACAGTTTCTGGGTTGAAACCACTCCTCCAGCAACAGATAGGCTGTTCCAAAGCTCACCACTCTCACTGATGAACAGAGAAGCTTCCCTCTATCTTAGAAAGGTCTGGGCAACACAGGAACTTCCAAACAGCCCAGAATTCAGCAAACTCTGAAAAAAGGACTTTACTAGATCTAGAAATGCAGGAAACGAGTATAGGGATAGGATTTTTTCTTTTTTTTTCAAAACGTTAAGTCAAAAACAGCAAGTAAAACAGTCTGCTAATTCTTTAGCAAAAGTGCAAGTCCAGGTAATATCATGTTTGTTAAATTAGAGTATTTTAGTAAAGCAGTGTTTCCAAAACGGAACAACTTGTAAGCCAGCAGTGTGTCCGTCATTTACTTAGAAAGTGATATTTTTTCTTCATGCTGAATGTAACATTATTTCTTTTAATATGTTGTTGAAAGAATAGCAACAAAGTTTCCATATAGAAGATGATAATATTGTTTAGCGCCTATTTTTACTAAGTACAGCTAATACAACAGCGATAGGAGGGTGAAAGATTTGATCAGGATAGAAGAATACCACCAGCAGGCATTTTGTAAAATGATTGAATGAACTAGTGGAATTACTGTTCCGGTTACTAGCTGCCTCATATTTATTGATCCCATGTCTTTAGCCACAATTACACCAAGTGGTTGCTGCACAATGAGCTGTATGCTTATAATTTATTTCCGCAGTCTATTACCAGTATACATTAACGTTTACCTTTTACAAATGCTTGTGTAATAATTGTCTGTAGGACGCTGTTTACATTGCAGTAGCAGAGCTGCAGGAGGTAGTGTTTTGTTGTTAAGCTCATGACAAATGTAAGTAACAAAGCTTTGTTATGGAGTGAAAAAATTATGATGAATGCTCCTGCTGAAGAAGCTAGTTAATGGGCTTAGTTACTTTTAAGTTGCTTTTAGCGCCGTCCGTGACAAGCCAAGATTAAATAATTTGAGATCCTAAGATTAAATAGTTTGAGATCCCAAACCAAGGCAGCATCATTTTGATGACCATTGAGTCCTGCTGACATCATGCAAGTTTTCATCAGTACAATGGGCATAGACAGTGCTGAATTCCAGGACTGATACTGGTAGCACAATGAAATCCCTCACGATTTGTATCGCTGTGTCCAGTTAAATTGATAATCACCTTGAAAGAATTAATCCCCAGGTACCCATGAGTTGCACATGTGACTTGGGTAGTGAGCCACGCTTTCTAACATTAATGATCTTAGTTGGTGCATTTATCAAATGGCAACAGCTCCTGTTGTGTCTGCCTATGTAGACTTTTATGTAAAGTCTACAGAGCCTCACAGTACCTTAACAGGGAGTGATTCTACACATACACAGTTGTTTAGGAGTGACCACAAGTGGAGAAGAGGGTACAGAAAATCTTTTCCCCAAACTAGTGTTGGTATAGTTTAAAACTGAAGTGTACCTTAAGTCTACAAAACATTTAACTTCAGTAACCTGTAATGATTTGTTCATTTAATATAATCTCCCTAATCTTCCATCTTCCGGATGTTTGATGCTGTTTTTCAAACCCTGTTTCCATTCATGTACATCTGCAGTTGGTCTTGGGTACTATCATACTTTGTTATATTGATTTACAAATAATAGCTAGTGGCAGGTTGAAGAAAATGTGCTTACATGCATCTGTCACATGAGTGGACATATACGGTAAAGAACTGAAAGGACCCTTTCTTAGGTCAAACTCTGTATTTGTTCCCTGTGTACCTATATGATATGGCAACCAGGAAAGGTGATGGTTCTTGAGTACAATTTTCTGTGTTCTACCTTTGACAGTGAGTTTTATGGTAGAGGTGATTTCCTGAGCCAGGATATTTCTCAAAGTGAGGAAGACCCACGCTTCTGTTCTTCTGACTCAAGTCCTGAATGGAATCCTTCCTTCGCGTTGATTGATGCCTAGATACAAAGAGAAAATAATGGGCTTCAGTGATTGGTTAAGTAGCTGATGTCATTTTAGGAGAATCTGGTATATGTCAGCATGGGGCCAAATGTTTGGTAGTCCAACTTGCTTTGCTAAGCATGGAATGCACCTGTCATTCCAAGGCTTCTGTATGCTAGCTAAAGCACCTTTTGCTCCCCCCACACCCTTGCATTTTTTTAGGTAGAGTCCAGTTGATGGGTATTCCAACATAACTAACGTATCAATCCTGAAGTCAGATCCCATTAAGGTGGCTGTCCTCAGTACCAGTATCTTGAGAGACGCCTGCTTTTGAACAGCATCCATGTCTGTGTAGTTAGTTGGTTTGAAGGTAGAGAGCACTTCCTCTGTACTGGCATTTTGCACTTCTCTTATCTACAGTCCCAGTGGCAACCGTGGGAGGGTCACCGTATTTATCAAGAACTGCCTCTTGGCAGATCCCTAGCAACTCTTGAACTGTGGATCACTCAAACTAGGCTTAATTATCAACTAGTAGCTTTTTACAGATCATCTTATTTGTTCCCTATGACCCTTGTAAGGTTCCCCAGTGTTCTGAATGATCTCCTTATTAGCAGAAGCACCATTATTTTGTGCGACTTTTAACTACCCTCCAGTAAACTTGGACAGCTATACCTCCAGTATAGGATATGCCACAAAATTCCTAGATCATGGGAAATTCATAAACAAACCACCCTGATATCCACTGCCATAAATGGGCCATATAACAACAAAAAAAAGTAACTCTTTAAATTTAGTAAATCTCAAACCCTTCTTCTCAAGGAGAATATCAAAAGCATTAGTGTTCTTTGTTTTGTTTTTTTCTGTCAGGTCCACTACATGATCCCATGAATTTAAATTAGCCTTTGAAGCCAAAGGTAATTATAGCCTTTTCTATAGCTATGTTAGAAAACTAAGAAACACTACCCTACATTGCTCTGAACTTATTCTTAATGACACCACCAGTTCTGACCATATAGACATTGCCAAGCATGTCTGTTGCCATTTTGACCTCCAGAGGCATCTATCAAAGTCCTGAAATATCTGAATCCCTTACTCCCCAAATTATCTCTAAAAATCATTTACTTAAAGTGCTAAGACTTCCTCAGTGGGACCTGACAGTGTACCTGGTTGCTTCATTTATAGTATTAAAAATGCCCTTGCAGACACCCTCCTTTAAATGTTTAACCTACATTTAGCTATTTTGCTTTGTTCCTTGTGAGTGACACACTATGGTGGTGATGCCCTTCCATGAGAGTGATCTTACAACAACCAGCACTGGTAATTATAGACCCATCACCCTTCATCTGAAGTTTGTAGACTGTGGCCCTGCGGTACACTTGGCACATCTTAATCTGGCCAAAACTTCTTCCCCATGCTAGCATCATACGGAAGCTCGAGCTGCACATTGCAGCTGCCTAATCAGAAAGTAAGGAAGTGACCAGTGGGATCCATCGGGCTTGGTGCTGAGTCCTCCTCTTTTTGGCCATTACTTTTCAGATCTATAAGGAGACATCCAAGACATCTGGCTGACAACCAAACCTTCCAGAATGAACTCTCCCCTGTCAGCTCTTCTTATACTAAAAATGGGCTCAAACTAAATGCTGAAAAGTGTAGTACCTTCGGTTTTGGTAGATAACCCCACCTAGGCAACACACCACTCTAATTTAATGATTTAGTTAGGGACCCAGAGACTGGGGTTGATAATTCCCTCTCTTTTGACCAGTTGTCAGGAAGTACTTTTGTTCAACACAGCTAGTTGACAAATCAGTCACTTTTCAGACAAATTTTAGGTCAGTATGTGGGCATGTGTATATCTATGCTGTGTTTAGCAGAAAAACTGCAGTCTGTGTGTGTTTGTATTTACTTAGAGCCGTCTCATGTATGACAAGATAGCTAAAGGCACCTGCCACAACTGATCAGACTTCCTACAGTAAATGGCAGTACTACACATAATTTTGCCAACAAGTTGAAGAAAAATAACTGGTGTCTTCCAAAACATCAAGTAACACAGATTTAATATTGAAGACTGTTGTTGGTTGGGTTTGTGATTGGACTCATTCTTTTTCATTCTAAAGTGACATTCCTTTTCTTAAAGCTGCTGCATTTAGGTGCATGCCCATTGTTGGTGTACACCATAATGTCGTGCTCCACTTTTGCATCACTTGCACATCTCTGATGTTTGTCTAAACTTTTGTTGGGAAAAGTTCCCACATCGGGCGACTACAGCAGAATCTATAGTGTCCCTTGTTTTTTTCCAGATTATGAGCATTGTCTCTAATGAGCCAAACCATGCAACAAGATTTTCTGTAATGCCTGGGACAGGTGCACGAATGGAACCAATGCCATGTATGCCAAGGATTCAACCAAGTCACCCAGTTTTCCAGAGGATCAGCAGAAAGGTTTCATGAGCAGCATCACGTCTGTAATGGAGGACTATCAGAAGGGTAGAGAAATGGAGGCCTCTGTCAGTCCCTCCTAGAAGTAAGACCTTATCTAAAAAAGATTTCTGGTCTCAGTGGGTTTTCATCTCATCTTTCATTAACAAAACTTGGGACTCGAACCACTCCTGCACTTCAGGGGGACAGTGAAGGACCTTATGAGGCATATGCCTAGTTTCTGCCCTGAGGGTGACCATAGCCTAAATTGTTGGTTTCACCCATTCTGTGGTCGATTGTCTGGGAGTAGCTTCATTCCTAGGATGTGTGATAAGGTTTGCACTCGGGCATTCTTCACCCCAGATCCAGCAGGGTCTAACGGCCCAGGTAGAATGCTGAATCTTCTTGTGCTGTGTCCGTGTCTCTTGGCACACACCTGTCATTCACTTGACTCCACTTATATCAGTAGTGCATAAACTTGCCCCCTGCTGGGGGCTGGTGGGGTGAGGGACAGCTGTCCTCAGCTTCCTGATAGGAGTTTGAAAACGAGAAACCATTATTAGCAATGCAGATAGTGACTCTTCCTGCCCTGCACAGTTATTCTGACTCTAGTCACCTTTCATTTAGAGATGACTCAATGCTTAGCAGTTCCTCCGTGGAATTTCCTGTGAGCTCCACATATTTCCCCAAGAATTACCTAAATAAATGTTTGGTAGAAGAGGGAGGAGGACCAAATACACTTACAGTCCAAAAATAATAAAACCAAAACAAGATGTCTACTTATCAATAGTATAATATTGTTATTTGAATGTGAGGGGCTAGGTTTCAGGACATGCTTGAGTAAAGCTCACTTTCATGCTGTTTTGTGCAGCCGAGTAAGGAGGGAGAACCTTGATTTTCCTCACTTTGGAATCAGTCCTGTTGGATGTCATATATGCCTCCAGGAGGCAACAGTCTGATGTTCTTCGTGCTATACTGCTGCAGTCATCACACTTGGGTTATCCTGTCATCAGGCGGTCCTGCAGTCTGCCGAATCCCAAAGTCCTGGTCAAGCGTCGGTTGTCGTCACCTCTTCCCTGACGTCAGTGCGACAGGGGTATAAGAGAGACAGCCAACGCCATTTTCTTCAGTCTTTCATGCCACACGGTGCCCGAAGCAGAAGCAGTTCGCAAGTGCCAGTCGGCCAGTTCCTGAAATTTTCGAATTGAGAGTTTCAGCCCAAAGTCTTCTCTAAAGCTAAGTACCCCGTTGGGGAAACTTTTCTTGCTTCAGACCGATGTCAGACAAAGTTAATAATTGAATTTCTTGTGGGAAGCAAATACCTCATAAGATAAGGATTTTCATTCTTATTGTATTCCTTGCCTAGGCCCAGACCACGACGTCTCTGGTTGTCGGTTTTGTGCTAGGTTCAACAGACGTGCAATTAAGCATCGGGCAGAATTCACCCAGCATTATTTTGGCATAAAATTTAACTATAGCATGCCGTTGGAGCAACCGACATCAGCAATGATTAAAAAAACGCAAAGATTAAGGATTGGCAGCCAAGGCCAAGACCAGATGCCGAGGCCTCAGCAAGGCCTGACGCCGGTTCTCCGGTTTTCAGCGAGGCTCCTTCGCAGCCCCTGACTACCGCTGATTCAGAAATTCTGACGGCCTCCCAAACCAAAGCAGTTGGGCCTCAGGAACCGGTTCCTCCTCACTCCTCGGACGCCAGCCCCGACGGGGATCCGGAAATTTTGGATAGGCCTTCAGTCTCTGAAGGTGTTTTCAAACCGACAACTATCTCTGCCAAGCCTTATGCTGAACTCAAAGCCCCCTTGAAAGTTAGAAAAACGGGGCCACCCCCCCCCCCACACAGGCACCTATGCCTAAAAAACAGATGCTTAAGATGGCTGAGGATTTAATTACCCTTATCAGGGGATCCCAACCCCCACCTGACAAAAGGCCTAGACTGGAGGAAGATTATCCTTCCTCTGACCAAGCATTCATTTCCACAGGCAACTCTGACGACCAGGATTACTCCTTCCCTCCTTATGAAGACTAAGATGCTGAAGAGTCCATTCCCTCTGTCTCCCCCCCTGAAGACTACTCTTTTGGGGAGACTTTACACACCATGAGGGAACACTTCCACTGGGAAGGCCAAGATTACTCTGACTCCAAGAAAAGACTCCGTGAGTTTCTTCTTCTTCCACAGCATAGACCCCTGGCAATTCCTCCAATTTTAGACATTTTGGATGATTTTTTCTCTGAATCCAGTTTAAACCCAGATTCCTTACCTCCAGCACCAGCTAAACCAGACAGATACTACTGAGTTCCTGATACTCATAAGTTTCTATACAAAAGCCCTACTGCAGACCCCGAGACCATTTCCCAGGGTCCCAAAGGGGTTAAGGCCTCTACTGCTAAGAATCCACTTCCTTCTGAAAGAGATTCCAGAGCATTAGAAAGATGGGGAAAGAAAGTGTATACGTCTGCCACTTTGGCCATGAGGGCCTTAAACTGCCAATTCCACATGCTAAAATACCAACAGTATTTGATTACACAGTTAAAGCAGAAACTGATCCCTCAGACAGATCAACTTGATTTTAAAGAGATGCAGGATTTGCTGCATGCAGCAGAACAGGTGGGAAAGCATACCTTACAGTGTGGTTTTGATTCATTGGAAGCCTCATGTAGAGCAGCTGTCACAGGGTCTGTAATACGTAGGCATGCTTGGCTTAAAGAACAAGCCTTACCAGAACATGTCAGAGCAAAGTTATTGGATGCTCCATTGCAGAAAGATGTGTTATTTGGTGTCAAAGCAGAGGAAGTTTTAAAGAAAATGGAAGAAAAGGCAAAATCTATGCAAACAGTTAAAGATTTCTTACAGGTACAACCTCCTTGTTTCAGCAGAAACTGGCCATCAAAAAACTGGTCCTTTCCTGCATCAGGCAGACCCCAAAGAGGTAGATACAGGCGCCCAAGGGGCAGAGGCCAGCCACAAGGTTCTTTCAGGCCTAGACAATGGCATACAACAACTCAGAGGTGGAGACGAAAGATCTCAACCCTTCAGGAAACAAACACAATGACTTCCCTCTTCGCCTGCTAAGCAAAATTGCCCTGGCAGCACCTTTGGGAGGAAAACTGGCTCTATTTCCACAAAATTGGCGCATCATAACAAAGGACAAATTGATTCTGGACATTATTACCCGAGGCTACAGATTTCATTTCCACACTTTACCACGGATGAGAGGCATGCCAAATCTGCCTCCAAACCAATGGGTAGAGGCTCAAATGCAAATTTCAGCTCTCATGGATATGAAAGCAATTCAAAAGGTACCTACAAAGGAGCAAGGTGAAGGTTTTTACTCAAGACTGTTTCTAGTCCCAAGAAAGGACAAAGCCTGGAGGCCCATCTTAGACCTCTCAATTCTAAACACATACCTGGAGGTACCCAAATTCAAAATGCTCACACTACAGCAGCTCCTTCCCATGCTGGGCAAGGAGTCTTGGCTGGTAACGTTGGACCTCAAAGAGGCATACCTGCATGTCCCTATCAGACAAGATTGCAGAAGATACCTCAGATTTTTGGCAGGTACAACGCATTATCAATTCTCTGCATTGCCCTTTGGCTTATCTACTGCGCCCAGAGTATTTACAAAATGCCTGGCATCAGTAATTGCATATTGCAGACAACGAGGAATACAAATTTATCCATATCTGGACGACTGCCTGATCCAAGCGGACAGCAAGGACATTCTGTTACAGCATCTGGCTTTTGTAACACAGCTGCTCAGTTGCCTAGGGTACACAGTAAACAAAAAGAAGTCAAAACTAATACCCTCGCAAAAGATAATATTCCTGGGTGCCAGCTTAAATACAACGGCCCAGATGGCTTACCTCACGCCAGACAAACAAAAACAATTGACTCAATACTTCAAAAAGATAGCAACTTTTACCCAGCTCAAGCTGCATATGAGAAAATTACAATGGTACCTGAAAAGTGTATGGTCTCAACACAGGCACAGCCTCGAAACAAGTATACCTATCATTCCCTGCCATCAAAGAGAGTTCCTATGGTGGGCTCAAGCATGTCAAATAAACAAGGGTCTTCCTTTCGTCTTACCTCCAGCAAACCAAACCATGACAACAGATTCCTCAGACTACGCCTGGGGAGTACACATGGCAGGACAGTGCATACAGGGCAAATGGTCTGCAAAACAAATGCATCTACACATCAACCAAAAGGAGATGCTGTGCAAAATGCACTGACAGCCTTCAAGGACCTCTTGCATCCAGGACAACTTCTAATAAGGACAGACAACACCACAGTTATGTGGTACATAAACAAACAGCGAGAACACACTCCTACCCTTTATGCAGACAGGCTATGACCTTATGGAACACAGCATTGACCTACCAAGTACAACTACAAGCACAATTCCTGCCAGGAAAGGAAAACATATTGGCAGACGAATTAAGCAGAAATATGGCAGACCCTCACGAGTGGAGACTACACCCACAAGTATTTTCAATGATAACTCAAAGATGGGGATGTCCAGACATAGATCTATTTGCCTCCCCCAACAATTGCCAATTACAAAAATTCTGCACAAGGACTCATCACTCCCTAGCCTGGAAAGTGGACGCGCTATCATTCAGTTGGACAACACTGACAGTCTATGCCTTCCCTCCACTACCTCTATTGACCAAGGTATTATTGAAGGTCAGATCAGAGAGACCACAAATGATCCTCATTGCTCTGGACTGGCCACGCCAGCACTGGTACCCATTACTAAGGAACTGAACTCACAGCCCTCCATGGATCTTGCCTCAATTCCCACTACTGTTGACTCAGAAAACCTCTCAAACCCGTCACAGCCAGCTCAGAACTTTAAATTTAGCTGCATGGAGAATTCCTTAAATTATCAGTCAATACTTCTCTCAAAGGATGTCCTGAATGTCATTTTGAAGGCCAGGAGGCCTAGCACCAGGAAGACTTACTCAGACAAATGGAAAAGATTTTGTACATGGCACCAGGCTAAAGGTCAAAATCCCTGGATACCAAACATTCCTCACATACTGCAATACCTAACTGAGATGCTACACAAAGGCCTTTCCTTCTCCTCCATTAAGATCCATGCTTCAGCCATTTCAGCTCAATACAATACGGATCCTCCAATTTTCTCACACCCTTTACTTAGGCAGTTTCTCAGAGGGGCTAAGAATATAAGACCCCCCAGAAAACCACCAACACCAACTTGGGACCTGAACTTCGTTTTAGAAAAGTTAACACTGCCTCCTTTCGAACCAGCCTTCTCAGCAGAACTACAATACTTGTCTTGGAAAACAGCCTTGTTACTGGCTATTACCTCAGCACGCAGGGTCTCAGAACTACAGGCACTTATGGCAGTGGAACCTTTCATCATTTTCCATCAGGACAGAGTCTCTTTATGAACTAACCCTACCTTCATGCCCAAGGTAGTATCCAGTGTGGCTTTGAATCAGTCCATCCATTTACCCACCTTTTATCCTAACCCACAGAATAAAGGAGAAAGGCTCCTTCACTCTTTGGACATTCACAGACAGCTACGTTACTATTTAGATAAGACAAAGATCTTCAGAAAAACTGACCAACTCTTTGTATCATATGCTGCAGGTTCACAAGGAAAGTCTATTTCAAAACAGACCATCTCCAAATGGATAGCACATTGTATCCGCTTTTGCTACTCGCACCATGGGGGAAGGCAGTGCCTGTTAATATTAGATCCCATTCTACCAGGGCTACTGCAACCTCAGCAGCCTTTCTTAGAGGGGTTCCAACCAAAGACATTCTGGAGGCAGCTACTTGGAGTTCAGTGCACACCTTTACCAAGCACTACCACCTTCCATTATACTCAAAAACCAGAGCTGGTTTTGCCACTGCAGTTCTGCAGGGCATCCTAGCATCACCTAACCCAGTTTAGTACCAGCCACCCTTCCATAGCTTTGGGATTCTACCCAAGTGTGATGACTGCAGCAGTATAGCACGATGAACATAGTACAGTTTTGTACCTACCATAAATGTAGATGTTCGAGTGGTTATACTGCTGCAGTCCAGGTTACCCTCCCTCCATCCCCTCTACATACCAGGGCGTTAGTTACAACTCCATGTACATCAATCATTTGGATGCATGTCTATATGGTGTATTTGCTAACAGCTAGTACTGTTGTTTATCTACTAAGGTATTGTTGCATAGCTATTGTATTGCCTTCCTAGTTGGGGGCACCTGACATCTGGGGCAAGAAAAACTGAAGAAAATGGTGTCGGCTGTCTCTTTTATACCCCTGTCGCACTGGCGTCAGGGAAGAGGTGACGACAGCCGACGCCGGACCAGGACTTTGGGATTCGGCCGACTGCAGGACCGCCTGACGACAGGATAACCCAAGTGTGATGACTACAGCAGTATAACCACTCAAACATCTACATTTATGGTAGGTACAAAACTGTACTTTCTCCTTCTCCCAAGACTTTGTCTGCAAGTCCCCATGCAGTGGAGCCAGTGCAGACCAGATCTCCTCTAGGTGAATGCAGTGTAACCTAAGTGTGGTACAGGGCCCAGGGACCATGCTTCTTTTTTGTTAGCATGATGTCTAAAACCATAGATAGGGTTGGCAAGAGAGTATTCTTGTGTATCACATTAGAACTTGCACCTCTCAGACATGCATCTTACCTGTCTGTATTGCAGTCATTCCTAGTTGACAAGGAACTGGAGAAATGTTTATTTTTCCCTGAGGCTAAGCTTAAATAGAGATTCTTCTAGGCTCTTGTCTTACTGCATCCATAGTGGTCTTTCATGCATCCAACTGCAGCCTACATTTATGTTGATACAGTGTTAAAGCCTTTCCAGTCCTGCATTAGACTGTTTACTCCATGATGAACAAAAAAAAAAAAAAAAATGACATAATGCTATTTGGTCTCTGCTGCCGTGGGAATTCTCATTGGTTTGATTGACAGGCAGCGCTGCTTCAGGGTCTGACTCCTGTAAACTCTATTAACATAGCATACTTTGGGGGGAGCATTAGAAGTAATTGAAGCCACCAGGAAAACTTCCAGATGCACTTTGCCAAACAGAAAAGGTTCTCCGTTTTGAAACAGTATACCCCAGTACCTCCCCATTTCATCAGTTTGCAGGTGATTTTGACTTGTCTGACACCTGTATGACTTGGTACCCAGTTGTTCTGTGTCATGAAGTATGTGTTAGCAATTTCACATCATAACCTTGTGGAGGACACGTTTATCACCTATCAAAAAATATATATGTTATCACTTAGCACTTTCTGATCAAGCAGTTCCAGATCTCCACCCACCTGTGAAGAGCTCCGTCCTCTGTGGCATTTTAATTTCATGATTGACAGGCTTGCTGTCCTCATTCATAACATGTAATTTAGTGGCATTGTATTTCGTATCCTTGAGATCACCTCTGCTTGTGGGATTTTAGAGCTGCCAGCCATTTATTTGTAGGGAACCAAAACTGAAGTGGTTTCCAGACTGTCAAACCAGAGGAGAGAGCCATTCCTACTCTGTGCACCATGAGGCCAGGTTTTAGCTGAGGCAAGTATGTATGCTTTATAAGACAGAGCCACCTTTTTTCCAAGTAGATTTGTACCTGCATTATGTTTTCCCATAAGGCAGTTCTCCACCATTTAAAAAGTGCGGCAGTCAGAGTTCAGCGGATTTAATTGCTTGCAGTGCTTTCTGGAAGAATGTCTCCATTGCAGACACCTGTATGTTGGCCACTTGTCCTCGCTTCACCCCTTCAGTTAGCGTTATTGTCTTGGCTGTGAGTTTAGGAGTCCTGCCTCATTTGGTACCTCATTACATCAGTGTTGGACATTTGATAGTCTTGACTTTCCTGCATCTGCTTCCATCCTGCAAGATTTATTTATTTATTATTTTTATTTTATTTTACATTTCTTTACGGGGAAAGTCTGACTGAATATATGTCCATTTTCAGCAGAGGCCTGCGGAGAAAAGCTCCAGAAAGCAGAGTATAAATACATTAGGATCAATAGAAACATTTAGAGATAAGTATAATATGCAGTTTTCAGTAGGGTGACAAATATGGATAAAACATAGTAGACAACATCAAAGTCATGTGGCTTCAATTTCAGACAGTAATACACGGAGTTATGGGCTAAGTCCTTTCAAGAATTCATACACCTATTAGAGTATAAGATTGAAATGCTTAGGGAGAGTTTGCAGGAACTGCTTAGGGAGAGTTTGCAGGAACAGCGGGTGGTGATTAGTCGGGGTTTAAGTAGGGACACTACCAATGCTGTGTAGTTTGAGGCTTTTTTTTTTAACTGGGTCAAGGAGGATTGGTGAGCAAGTTTGGCAGGTAGCATATTCCAAGTTTTGCCTAATGAGTTGGTGAATAGAGAGTCTCCAGCCACATTTATGCTCTTAGTTGTTTGTACCAGCAGTTTGTCAGCAGAGCGTAGTGACCTTAGGTTGCTGTATGGTTTGATGATCTTATTTAGTGTTGATGTTTTTTTCGGGTTGATGTAGTACTTTGTGGGTTATTACAAGTTGGTCATATCGGGGAAGACTGGGCCACTCCAGCCATCCTAGGTGAGTTAAGTTGATACAGTGGTGGGTCTTAGAGGTAGCACCTGCAGCAAATCTAGCAAATATGGTTGTAACAACTAGCAAGTTTGGTAAGGGTGGCTTAGTTCAGGTTAGTGAAGAGGGGGGAGGCATAGAGGAAGGTAGATAGTAGGTGGGACTGAGCGATAGTGGTTCTTGCAAAAGGAATGAGGAAGGGTTTGATCCTGTATAGGGAGCCCAGTTTTTTGTTTGATTTGATTTGATGGCTTGATTGACATGGATATCATATTTTAGGGCGTTATCGACTGTGACACCCAGGAGTTTTGTGTGAGTATCTGGGGATATAGTTGTGCCATTGTTGGAATTTATAGTAAAGAATGGTGAGGATTTGCAGGTGGAGAAAATATGAGCAGTTTAGTTTTGTCGGGGTTTAATGGAAGCTGAAGGTTTGCAAACCATTTTTCTACATCATTGAAAGCATTCTGGGTTAGGGTTATAAGCTCAGTTGAGGAGGAGGCGGTACATATTAAAGTAGAGTCATCCGTGTATTGTATGCAGGTGGCCTTGGGAGTGATGATGGGTAGGTCATTGATAAAGACTGAGAAGAGTAGTGGTCCTAGTATGGAGCCTTGGGGGACTCCTAGAGTAATGGGTAGATGTGTGGATAGGGTATTCTGCCATAAAACTGCTTGTTGTCCATTAGACAAGTAAGATTGGAGCCATTTAATGGAGCTACTATTCAGTGACAGTTCCTTCAGGGTGCGGAGAAGTAGTTGGTGATTGACCATATCAAAGGCCTTAGAGAGATCTAGGAAGAGAGCTGAAGTAAGTTTGTTATTGTTTCGATTGGTGTTGATAGAGTTAGAGAAGGATAGGAGGGCCGATGTGGTGCTGTGATGTGGCCTAAAACCATGCTGAGAGTTGGCCAGTAGTTTATTTTGGGTGAGATAGTGCATTAATTGGTTGTGGACGCACTTTTCCATAATTTTGGCCAGCGGTGATAGTATGGCTATTGGTCGGAAGTTTGAGAGGGCTAAGGAATTCCCTTCTCCCATTCAATTCTCGGCTGGAGTGCAGCGAGTGCCTTCTGTGTGGAGTCTGCATGTCCACTTCACGGTTGGGTGGCGTTCGAAAGACATGCTTAAATGGGCATGCCTTCGTTGAAGGTTGAATGTCGAGCTGGCACCTTGGCTTTCGTGAAAAGCTACTGCAATCATTAGCGGACCAGAGTTCTGCTGTGGCGACCCCTAACCGGGAAAAGCCGAAAGACAACAACATGAGGGGGAATGACATGGGAAACCTTCTAGAGAGAGGTGATAGTGGCTTCAGTCAAGGTGTGGTTTATTATGTTCGAGACAGGGTATGCAATGGCATCCGCCCCTTTTTGTAAATATTCTGGTGGGTGGAGATCAGCTGCCAGGGTAGTGGGCTTTAGTTTGTTAAATGGAGATCGGACTTGTCGATGTAGATACAGGTTGGAAGGTAAAAGGGAGTTTGGTAGTGGTTGTGGAGGAGTTTTGAAAGGAGCTGGTGGGGGGTAGTTGGCTAGCTAGTGATTGGATGGTTTTCGTAAAAAGTTTGTTAATGATGTTAGCAGTTTCCTCTTGAGTTTTAAGGTCACAAGTTGAGGGGGTGGGGGTGGAGGTTTGGCCAGGGTGGAGCAGTTTGTTTATGCCTGCCCAAAATTTTTGAGGTTTGTTCTGGTGTTTTTGCTGAAGGTGTTGATAGAAGTTTTTTTTTGTCTGACAATGTGGCTTTCTTGGTATCATTCCTTAGTTGTAGGAATTTAATATGGTCAAGTGGGTCTTTGGAGGTGCGCCAATTCTCCCATGCTGTATTTCTTGCTATGATTTTGGTTTTGGTTACTTTAGAGCACCAGGGGGCGGTCTTAGTTTTGGCTCTAAGGGTGCAGATAGGAGCATGGGAATCTAGAATGGAGAGGAATTTAGGATTAAAGTAGTCTACAGCATCATCTAGTGGAAGTTCTTTAGGTATGGCTCAGTTGCATGCTCTGAGTTCGTTCTGAAAGTCAGTGGAGTTAAAGCTCTTGTTGTTTCTGATGGATTTATAAAGAACTTGGTGGTGGTTATCTACTTTATGCTTAATGATGTGAGTGAGTAAGTGGTCACTTATGTCATCTGGGTGATTGTTGATAAGAATCCAGTCCAGGATACTGCCTTTGTCGTTAGATTTATTTATTCTGGTGGGTGAGGATACAAGTTGGGTATAGCCATGAAGGTTTATATGGGTGGTGGGAGATTCAGAGGAACAATTCTTCCAGTCTGTATTAACGTCTCCTAACACCATAGTTTCATGGGGATATGTGTTGGAAAGCCATTAGAGGAAGTCTTATAGGGTATTTGCATTGTTGCCTGGGGGGATATAAATGCAGGCAATGAATTTAGATTTACTGTTGTTAAGCTGTAGTTTGCTAACTAGGGCTCCTGCATTATTGAACAAGAGGGGGTTGCTGTGGGGCTAGAGTGACATCTGTTGTGTTTTTAAACAGAACTGCTACTCCTCCACCTTTCCTGGTGTTTCGGTCTCGTCTAAGTATGTTGTACTCTGGTAGGATAACCTCATCATTTTTAGTTTCTGGTTTTATCCAGGTTTCTGTAAGACGTAACACATCAGGCGAGTACGTGGCTAGAAGGGCATGAAGATTATGGCCGTTGTTGTTAGTACTCCTGATGTTTAGGTGACAGGTCAGGAGAGAGTTAGGGGACCTTGCATTTGGTCATATGTTGAAGGTGGTAGTGGGCTGGGAGCTTGTGGGAAGGGTGGGTCCAGGTTTAGGGTGGATGTCTCCATCCCTCATCAGAGTAAATTGTACCGTGATTATTAGTTTCAGCACTTTACTTATTTTATGATAATATCTAGTTTTGGGGCAGATGGTCTGTGGTCTAGTTAGTTGGTGGTTGTTAAAAGTGGAGAGGGCAGGTTTGTAGTGAGCTAGGGGATGGTCTGATTCACTCAAGGTGGGAGCAGAGATGGTAGGAGATATGGGGTGGTGAAAGCCAAGGTAGGGCTGGTTTTCATAGATGGTGAGGAGATATAGCCCACGCAATATAACTGAGAGGAACATAATTGTTGAACATTTAGATCTTAGGATGCAGCCCACTTGTTCAGTGCTCCGCAGTGTTTGATGTAACTGACACATTCGTACAGTATTTGTTGAACTGCATTGAGATCCTCCACAGCTGGTGGAGTTCATTGTAAGTTAAACAGTGAGATCCTCCACAGCTGGTGGAGTACACTGTAAGTTAAACCGTGAGATCCTACACAGCTGGTGGAGTACACTGTAAGCTGAACAGTGAGATCCTTCACAGCTGGTGGAGTACACTGTAAGCTGAACAGTGAGATCCTCCACAGCTGGTGGAGTACACTGTAAGCTGAACAGTGAGATCCTCCACAGCTGGTGGAGTACACTGTAAGCTGAACAGTGAGATCCTTCACAGCTGGTGGAGTACACTGTAAGTTAAACCGTGAGATCCTACACAGCTTGTGGAGTACACTGTAAGCTGAACAGTGAGATCCTCCACAGCTGTTGGAGTACACTGTAAGCTGAACAGTGAATGGTATTTATATCATATCTTTTTTTTTCTTGATTTGGAGGATGTTTGCTTATGTATGCAAGCTTTCAAGAAAAACAAAAAGTAATGGATTGAAGCAGAAGAGGAGGATAAACCCAGTCACACATTCAAAAGGAGTTTCCCTTTAGACATGAGCTGATAGAATGACAGCTTATCTGTTTTTTTATGTAAGGTACTCACTATGGTTGTAAATCTGTTATGGAAAGACTGGCATTCATACGAGTCTCCCGTATTTTTGCTCCATTTTGGATCCTGCTGTTTGAGACTACTATTTCTAAGATTGTCTTTGCTACAAGACTTTCTGACAGATTTTTGGCTTTTGTTACAGTGGCTTTTTCACATGTGCAGAGTGTGAGGTCTTTCCTGTTGGAATGAATATTGCAAGTGACAGGCTGAATTTTGTATTTATGGTTCAGACTCGGTGGCCCAACAGAAACAAAGTCAGCCTATTGCAAGAAAGCGATTACTAATAGAGGAGCAGTGTCTAGCCCAAGAACCACTTTAAGATAGTGTACCCAGCTGGAGTCTTCCCTTCACCTTCACAGATGTATTTCTGCCATTACTATAATGACTACCTCACACATTTAAACTTCAGTTACTCTTTGGGGAGTAAACTTGATGTTAACAAAGTAAGTTGGCCGAAATACAATTAGGCTGGCATGAAATAACAATCATGGAGTCCCATCAGAGTTGCAAAAGCAGTTGCGTACAGAAAGCTGGCTTGTATTTTGCTGGAATTGCATAGTAAGTGTGTTAATGGTCACTTGAGTTCTGGATGACTTATCTATTTGTTTATTTATTGACATTTGATTTGCAAGTTGCTGACATTTTTGGTTTCCACATCCCTTTGATTTGCTGAAGTTTTCTCTCTTTGAACTCCGTTGCCTGTGGTCACTGTTTTATTGATTAGAATTTCTCAGGTTCTGTGTCCACAGGAAAGAGCAATATTTTGGCATTTGGTCTGCGAAACACGTATGGGCTCAGAGACTGACTTTGACACTAGTCCAGTAAGAACACATTTGTCACCACCAAACTCAGCACCTATAAAACTTTTCACAGGGATCACTTCAGAATTTTGTATGACTAGAGTGACCCATTAAAAAAGAGAAGTTTTGGATTCTTTTAAAGACATACAAATAGTTTTTATGCTAGACACTTATAAGACAAACACTGCATGTTTAATCAACAAACTTCCCCCAGTAAAATGTACTGTATGTATTAAGTGCCATAAAATTAATTTTTCATAAATAAAAATTACTTAAATAGAATTTTATTACATTTACTGTTGCTTCTGGAGTGGTTTCCTTGAAGTAAGAACTTATGGTACTACAACAAAGTAAATTGTGATGATTGCATTTCTTTTGGCATATACTTGCTTTGCATTTCATTGTCTTTTTTTCCTGCTTCCTAGAATCTGAAAACCAACACGATCCTAATGCGTCACAACAGTTCAGGTCGAACAGCCCACATATGAAGACAGCACCTTTATTGCCAGATGTGCCACAGACCCAGACAGACATTGATGATGAAGGCAATGTGATTTTCTTTTGAATGCTGCAGATTTGGGCACATGTTACGTGTTAATACCTGAAGGCACTAACTGACAGTTCTGTAGACTTAGTCCACGTGGAAGGAACAAAAAACTCTAGATACATACATGTGAATATTGTGTATATACCTTTTGCCATGTATATATTCTGTACATCCTCTTTGTTGTATGGTCTGCTTTTTGCCAAAAGGCTGAACTGTTCCAAGTAACAGCAGAGCACCTGGTAATTTACAACACATCGGTTCTGAGTTGTGTGATGTCTGCCAAATATTTGTGGCACATTTGTTTCACTTGTACTTCAGGAATTATGCACTTAAGAAACATTCCTGGCTGTAGATTGGTAAGTCCCACATACTGCTGTTTCTGGCGTCACTCACATTGTGTGGAAACAAAGCATCAAGTAAGAAGGCAGAGTAGAGAGACTGCAATTGTACAAAATTCAAATGTGTCCTTTTGTAGGATGTTGCATCCTGTAACAGGGTGTAGCTTTATCACTGCAGAATCAGAGGGGGCCTCAAGTGTGAATTTTCTAAACAGCAAGTACACTTTAAGATGCTTTACCTTAAAAATCCTGATTATTTTTATCTTGTGTTATTTTAGTACTTTAGATATCACTGGCTGTGGAATTATTTTATCTTGGAAAAGACACTGTAATTAGAAATTAAGTTTTTAAAATTTTTATTTTACAGTCCCTGTATAAACTGTTCATTGGTGTATTATTGTAAAGTTATGTAGTTTTAAAAAATCATGTAGTGTTTTGGTATTTTTAATTGTAAACTGTGAAAAGGCCCAGTATTTTAACCCTAAGAGCACTGGAACTTCAGTTGTAACGTTAAAGTACAAATGTAACGGTACAGAAAGCAAAGCACCTTAAATTGTGATTTGTACGACATAAGGTATTATGGGTTCTGTGCGATTATTGGATAAGAGCCTTTGCTAAGTAAGATAAAAGCAATGTCATGAGGTTTTGCTACCCAGGCAGGATTGTTTGCTCTCCAGTAAAACATCCCAAAGAGTGCCTTAATGCATTTATGAAATGGGTATAAAGGTACATCCTGGCTAGTTGGGAATGAACATTCTTTCTGCACATTTCATAATTGTTAGTAATGTCACGAGTTAATATTGTTAGTATTGCAGATTAGAGTCATGAGTTAAACTTGTAGACTTTTAACAGTCAATGAAATGTAAATTTGTTAATCCGGTTAATTCAGCATACAGTGTGGTAAATGTTATCGGTAATGGCTACATGATGGTCTTGAAAATAATGTTTTGTGTGTAAGAAGGTTGCCTGTTAAATGGCTGGATTTTGTAAACCGTTCCATACTGAAGCACTATTGTTAAATACCAGTTTTCTAGGTAACAAGAGATTAGCACTTCTGAGTTTATTTTATATAAGGAAAACTGAACAGCTTTCATGTTTTTCTTTGCTGCAGATCTCAACTCCCGTCTAAATTTTCCATATTGCAAAACTTGTGAAGTCTTTCCAAAAGCAGCATATTTGATTGGTCAGTTATGAGTGATGATTTCTGGCTCGGTTATTTACAGACAAATGCATCCACAGAACTACTGTCTCATTGGGATTGAGTGATACATGAATGTGCTCTGCCAGGATGTTGGTGTGTTTAGCATTCCTTTTGTTGACCTGTTGTTGGCATTGAAAAGTTTATTGTATGTCTAAAAGCTGCAGTTAAGGAAAACTTGTCTCAGCATTCCTTTAATCTTAAATTGTATCATGTTTTTCACAATACCATAAATGTTCATGAAACAGTGAAGGGGTGCTAAACAAATGTACAGTTGTCTTTTTTATTATAAACAGAAGATTTATGAGTTGGTATTGTGATTCTAATGCAGCATCAGGAAATCGCACAATCTTTGAGCGGCTCTTCTTACTAATGTATTTACTACTGTTCAAAATGAGTACTTCTCACCAGATGGAAGTGTGTTGAAGCGGTCCTTATTTTGCAGTGCTGTGGGAGTAAAGATGCATTTTCATACACTCTCTGAAATTAGGTGTAGCACACAGACTTGTAGCTAATGTATGTTGTTTCACACGGAGTCCCCTCCCCTGTCAGTAGACAGCAACCACTGGGAACACAGTAAAGCTGCTTGCTATTTAAATGTTTAAAGGGCTGTTGGAATGAGCTATATTAATTCATGAAAATAAGTTTAAAAAAAATAGGCTTTTCTTGCATCATGTGTGAAACGCAGGCTGCCCTCAGTACATGGATAGACACCTTTCAAGATAATGTTTGAGTTTTCCTTTGAGTCTGAAACAACTAGGTAAACCTTTTTCAAATAAAGTGTCCTAGCATTAAGAGTACTAGTCAGGGTATATAATTCCTTGGTCCTGTGATCTTCATTACTACCAATGGTTGCGTCTAGCTCACATTTTGCCTTAGCCATCTTGTTAACGTTCCTTATCTCTCTAGTGGATTTACATTATGAATGTCTGTCTTTACTTTAGTGGGGAACAGGATTCCTGAAAAATGTTCATCTTGGGCTTGTTATTGTCATTGCCAAGCCGGTTTTTATTGGCTGATTTATACGTTTTTCCTTGGGGGGGCATTTTCCTGCTGTGATCCACAGACGTGCTCACCGTGGTTTTTAGTAAATTACATGATAATAGCCCCAGGGTGGTAGTACAGCACTAGTGCACTGCAAGAGGAGGATCACATGATAAGGACACCCTTTCCAGCCTGTATGGTCTTGGCTTGATCCCAGAAATAGGTGCTTGACAGTACAGATGATGGAGTCCTCACAAAGATGTAATATTTAATAATAAAAGATGTAATTTTTCTGTTACAGTTTAATGATAGTAGATAACATTCCTAAGCTAGAGTTCATCTCATCTGTTTTATCTTTTACTTGTAATTTTCACTTCACTGTAAACTATAGTTATGTGCAAGGCCCTTGTTTATTTTGTTTATTTTTACAGCAGCCTGAGTTCACCTTCTGTAAATTATAACCCCTAAGTGCTAAAGGCTGCAGGAACTCCTAACATGGGGTGGGATATATCTTGGCTTCGTACTGCTTTATTCATGTAGAGTGTAGGATATTGGGAGAGAATCAGTATCACACACTGTGATGCAGGACAACTACATTCATATGTCATTTTTTATCATAACGTGCGTGCCTTTTCCTTAATGCAAGGCCAAGAGTGTGACATACAAAGAAAACATTTTTTAAGTACTTTGTCTGAAGTTTTCTGCATTTTATTATGTATAGTGATCATAGCTTTTCATGAAGCGAGTTTCTTTTTCGTGTTTGTTACACCATCTGTAACATCACATAGTCATGGGGTATATATACATGTCTGACCTTTATAACCCTAAGAATGCAAAGGAATTAGATTAGTGATTCTAGCTACTGGGTGCTAAACCATTTTATGCTGGCAGAGTGACTAGTCAGCCTTTTTTATGTTTGTGTTTTCAGTCATAGAAGATCAGTTTAAAACCTTAGCTAGAAAACTGTTCTTGGAATTAGAATTCTGACTGTGATCAAAAGCATTAAAGCTACTCTTTAAAGCCTGACATTAAAATGTTTCTTAAAATGCTGGTATAAGACATGGCTGTTTAAGTAGAGGGTGTATAAAGGTAAACTAAACCTCTTGCCAGAAGTACTCAAAAAAGGAAACCAGAATATTCTTCAGTATCATTAGAGAAAGATTACCATACAAAGTGCTGTTCTCACCGGTGTGCATGCTGTGCCCCCTTAAAATTACATCAGTAGGTAAAACCTTTAAATGTAAAACAAAATGTTAGCCACGCCATTTCAGGGTATAACAAATTAGGAAATACTAACCATTTACTTATTCGACATCTAAAAACTAAAAAATGGGCTGGTCCTTGAACCCTCTTTTAACAACCACTCAGACCATGTGTCAAAATGATTATGAAGAGTGAAGCAGATAGATCACTACTACAGAAATGATCAAGGATGATAAAAGTATACTTTTCCCATTTTTATGAATGGTTGTCTCCTAACAAACTCATTATTCTTTTGACCATCTTCTTTTAAAAGGAAAAAACAAGGAAACAACTATCTTACACTTGTTGAAGGTTTACCAGTGGAAAAAGGAAGCAGACAAAGAAGACCTCCTCTGGTATTCCACCACAGCAAAAATCCACCAGGATAGAGTCCTGTGCTATATGGATTTTGGTAGCGTTTGCCAAATCAGACTGAATCCCTGAAGTGATGAGCTCTACTCTGTGATAATAAGACATTTGGTTGTCTGGAAGTGCACGGCACTTTTCATTATTGCATAGTGCACAGTCATGTGGAAAGGTCTGTGCAAGTATCCGTTAGATAGCCGACTTCATTAGAGTGCTAAAAATGAGGAAGATGTTTCCTAAGGGAGTCAGTTTGTTAGAGAAGCAGAACAGTGACTTTCTGAAAGATTCTCTCTAAGAAATGTGGTGTGGTTTGTCATGTCTTAATATATTGTCTTCATCCTAACTTGAATGAAGAATGACAATATTCAAAACTGTCATTGTGTTCACATAGTCATCCTCTTAGTGTTCTGTGTTGTGCACTAGAAACAGTAATGCCATGCAATATTATGTGTTCTTATGCTGCTATTAAGTTGTGCCCTTCTATGCGATTGCATGGGATCTGAAATTAATCTTGGAAGATTGTGCGGGATCTGAAATTAATCTTGGAAACATGAATACTGGAGCGTTCTAAAAGTAGTAAAAAAAATCTTTAACTCAACAGAAGTTATTTTGTTGTATACATTTGTATTATAAATGGCTGTGATGGTAAAAAAGACTCTGCTGAGAAATTATCTGTAGCTAAAACAGGTTTATTACTAAAGGGCAGTGCGATTTCCTTAGAATTTTTTATTAGAAATACAAACAATTGATTTTTATAGTTTGTCGAGTTCACCCACTGCTGTCACTATTTCATGGGTTAGGAGGGTATTCTGGGATGCCACCTGTGTCTGAAGTCACAAATAGGGTCCATTTCTTTTGACATGCACAATGCTAAATGCTTGACACCTGACCACTGCAAAATTGTTTCACTTTCATTTTGTGTTGTAGAATAATGCACAACATTATGGGTGTGATATGAACTTTATTCTTGTTTCATCGTAGTAAGAAAACTGTTTCTGGAAGATGATGCAGGCCTGAAATTTACTGTGTGGGATATGTAGAGTTGGCATGTGGAAGCTGAACACAGCATGTTTTTATTAGTCACAAATTTTGTAATTTGTAAGTTGATTGCATATCCTGGTGTACTGAAGGACTTGTTTTCTCATGAGCAACACTTAGTGACACAGCCAAATGTCACTTGTGTTACTGTGTGTGATGCACATACTGTGTTCTGGACTTCCTGGTGCCCCCCCCTTCTGAACATTAAACAGTCAGTGGAAATACGTTTTAACACCTGAGGGAAGGTTGCAGTGCTGTATTCATATTAGTAGTTCATTACCATTTGTGTTAGGACAGCTGATGGATTGCTGACACTGTGTTAATGTGTATTCAGTATGATATTTAATAATTTGCAAAGCCTGGCTTTCAGTAATCACAGTGCAGAATCCACTTTATACTTGGAATGATGTTGATATCCTCTCCGTTAACTACTTTACTTCAGTGTAGGAGCAACAAAGAAAGTTGCAGCTGAAAACATAAAATGTCTTTTTTTTTTAGTTTTGTACTTTAGCAGCACTTAATTTGATTTCCACGATATGCATTCCTGATGACCAAAGCAAAAAATGAAATTATACATAGCCTGTATTAATTGTTTAAAGGTATTGTTCTTCAACAAATGAATGCATTTAGAAAGAAAAAAAAAACTGATATCTATTTTTACAAAGCCAGCAGGACATGTTTATGATCTGCATAACAGAGATGAATTTCGCATATGCAGTAATAGATAAGTAAGCACTATGTACAACTAAAGTATTGGTAATCTGAAGAAACCACTGTCCTCGAACTATTTGAAATATTTTGTGACATTAAACAGCAGTGTCAGCCATAGCATATGTTTAGTAGTAAACCCAGTAGTTATTAACAAAAGTTACCCTGGACATTATATTGTATCGCCGCACTACTTTGACTCTACATAATACCCAATACTTCTGCATCTTGAAATCTCATCTGATGTTCAGCCCAAGGCTTGACTGGAATGTTCAAGGATTAAGTTTGGAACCCCTATACATATACATACAGGTATACATTCCTGAAAAGTCTGTGTGTTTAGATGTGTTTGGCCACCACCTCAGATAGAATCTCATGTAAGACCGGCAAATAAATTGACTTTTGTTTGTGAAAGTGGGTCCATGTTAGTTGGTTGGATATCTTTTTTATGGAGGGGTTTCAGAATATGTAATTTTTTTTCAAGTGCACTCTTAGTCAGGGGTGGAAATGTTAGACATGGGTAGGTGGAGTATGAAAGGTTAGTCTGGGTTAATGTTATGTTAATGCCGTAACTTTCAAATATATCAGGAGTTTGTTTCTGTGAGTATTTGAGGGTTAGGATTAGTGTAAGGCTAGCTAAGGGAATATATTTAGTGTTGCGCATGTAGGTTTTTGTGTGTATCTTATGTTTGAGCTCTCTCTTGTAGTGATTGTGTTACAGAAAGTTTTTTTTAAGGTAATATGTAATGTTAAAACTGGGCAAGGTTGGAATTATCATTCTTTCAACCTTACTGATTGCATGCTAACCCTAACTCTACACCTAATTTCAAAATTTTTCCCTGCATGTCTGAGCAGCCAGATAAAATGTGATTGTTACTAGTGCTGTTTTGTACAATGGCTCCGACATGTTTTTGATACTTTACTCCTGTATTTTCTCACTGTAAGATTCCAGCATACTTCTCAACTGTTCCTGATTTTGGCTTAAATTTTAGCTGTGTGTCCCTCTTAAACCCTCCTACAACTGGTGACTTCTGGAGAAGAAATTATGAATTACGTTTGATAATATTAATTAGAGATGTCCTTCTATCCATGTGTTGCAGTATTCTTAACATGAAGGAGATCTCTACAGTAGACGACCCAATGTTGGCTGGTATAAAAAGTCTCTCACCACTGTAGGATGTGTGGTATGTCGCACTTAGGCTGCTGTCGTAAGTTGGCTATAAAAGTGACTTACACACACTTTTACATCAGAACTTCTCAGCTGCCAGTTCGTACACCACCTTCAAATGTCGGACTGTTGCGGAGCAGTGTGCTGTTTTTTTGCGAATTCTCACATAAGTGCCCCATTGGGCAAATCTTGTTTCTTTTACTGCTGTTTTTCAATTCCTCGTTGGTCAGATCCGACCATAAGCTAATCACCCTAGACATCCACATGCCTCCCCCACCCCCCATTAGGGAAACCACAGTAAAAAAATTCTCCAAAGCCAGCTTCACGCTTCTTAAGACAGAAGTGGCAAACTTCATGACACCCATGCTGACGGACAATAGAGGTATGACTGCTGAATCCTACACAAATGCACTTTATAAGCACTTACATGAGTGCATGGATCGTGCAATCCCTAACAGAACCAAGATGCTATCCTCCAAAAAAAGGAAGCCAATCTGGTGGTCCCCTGCCATAAACAAACTCTACAACAGAAGAAAGAAACTGTTGCAAAAAAAGAGTAAAATCCCATGATTGGAGAAACTCCCTAGTCAGCTTCAGTAAGAAGCTGAGATCCCTCATAAAATCTTCCAAAGCTAGTTATGAAAACAAAATCACCACTGACTCTAAAGACAACCACAAAGCATTCTATAGCTATGTCAAGAATCTCAATGGCAACACTCAGATCTGCTCTGAGTTACAGCACAATGGCACTAAATATACAGAACCAACGGATATTGCCAACATCCTGGCAGATAGGTTCAGTGCTAACTTTACCCCTCTGTCATCCCCTAAAGAGCCCATCTCTATACCAGAAGAATGCAAAGTTCCTGTAATCACGGCTGCACAGGTAAAAACACACTATCCAAAGCCAAGAACACAGCATCCATGGGACCTGACGACATCCCAGGCTGTGTTCTAAATGAACTACAGAACGAACTTGCACCCCACCTAAGTACCATGTTCAATCATAGCCTCAACTCAGGCTATGTGCCCAGTGAATGGTGCACAGCGACATTTATCCCACTCCACAAAGGGGGAGCCACCACAGACCCCGGAAACTACCACCCCATTAGCCTAACAAGCCTGGTCTGCAAGGCTATGGAGCGTATCATCATGGAACTTATAAACAGTGACATTGGTAATCTCCAGACTCAGGACCCCACCCAGTTCAGGTTTGTAAAAGGCAGATCATGTCTCCTAAACCTGATAGACTTCTTTGAAGCAGTCACCAAAGCCGTAGATGAGGGTAAGGTGGTTCACACAGCTTATCTAGATCTCGCCAAGGCTTTTGACACCACCCCCCACTCTGGAATTATAGATAAACTCACTAAACTAGGTATAAATCCCTATGTCACAAGATGGGTTGCCAACTGGCTCACTGACAGAACCCACACTGTGAAAGTAGCAGACTCCAAATCCAATTTCAGACCAGTGACAAGTGGAGTACCACAGGGTTCAGTCCTGGGTCCTCTCCTGTTTGGTATCTACTTCTCTGAAGTACAGGCCAACACAGAAGGTCTTTGGCTAATGAAGTTCGCAGATGACTGCAAACTAGGAGCCATAATCAAAACTCCAAAAGATGTGGACATCCTACAAAAGGGTCTTGCTGAGACATATGCCTGGTGTCAAAGCCATGGCCTCAAGCTCAATGTCAAAAAGTGCATTGTCATTCCTTGTGGTAAAAACTCAGTACCATGAACTACCACATAGGTGGTAGTCTACTTAACACCGAAAGTGTGATAAGAGACCTTGGGACACAGGTGGACTGTAGTCTCTCCTTTGATAATCACATCGCCACAGTAGTCGGGAAATCCTTCTATGTGGCACACCTCATCGCAAAAGGTCTCTCATCCAGGAAAAAAGAGGTCATTGTTCCCCTCTACTCGTCACTCATTAGACCCATTATAGAGTACAATGCCCCTTTTGGTATGTACCTCATAAGACATCTACAACAACTGGAAATGCCACAGAAATACCTCACAAAGAGGATTACCAGCCTCAAAGAGATGCCCTATGCAGACAGTCTCAAAAAACTGCAGCTTTACTCTGTTGTATATCGCCTACTCAGAGGCGATCTCTGCCTAACACACAAAGCTATGTCAAACCCAGAGCTTTTAGACATGCTCCACTTAAAGAAATCCTAATCCCTACGAGCTGCATGCTGTAGGGACTTAAACCTCATCACCACATTAAACAGAACATGCTGGAGGGATAGATTCCTGTCCCAGAGACTTCCCATACTCTGGAACAAACTACCTATCTATATCAAACAAAGCTCCTCATTAGCACTGTTCAAGAAAAATCTTGATTGGATGGGAGATAGGAAATTCACCCCGGGATCACTTCAGTGGCTCTGCTCAACAGTGGCACAGGAAAATAATTTTCTTGGGTGGCGAAAGCCAGGGTACCTTTGGCTAGACTTATATATGCCCTAGGGCCAATAGGCTAGTACCTACCTATGAACCTATGTTTAGTGGTAGGGGTCTGGATGCATGGAGGTGCTTAGGGGAAATGGCAGTGGAATTTTTAACCAGATTGTTTAATGAAATTTTGGAAAGTCAGAGGATGCCTGAGGAGTGGAGAAAGTGTTTTGGTACCTATCTTTAAGAATAAGGGTGATGTGCAGAGCTGCAGTAACTACAGAGGGATAAAATTGATCAGTCACAGCTTGAAGTTATGGGAAAAAGTAGTGGAAGCTAGGTTAAGAAGGGAGGTGATGATCAGTGATCAGCAGTATGGTTTCATGCCAGGAAAGAGCACTACAGATGCAAAATTTGCTCTGAGAGTGTTGGAGAAATACAGAGAAGGTCAGAAGGAGTTGCATTGTGTCTTTGTGGACTTAGAGAAAGCATATGACAGGGTGCCTAGAGAGGAGTTGTGGTATTGTATGAGGAAGTCAGGAGTGGCAGAGAAATATGTAAGAGTGGTACAGGATATGTACAAGGGTAGTGTGACATTGGTGAGGACTGTGGTGGGAGTGACAGATACATTTAAGGTGGAGGTGGGATTACATCAAGGATCAGCTTTGAGCCCTTTCTTATTTGCAGTGGTGATGGACAGGTTGACAGATGAGATTAGACAGGAGGCCCCATGGACTATGATGTTTGCAGATGACATTGTGATATGTAGTGAGAGTAGTGACTAGGTTGAGGAGACCCTGGAGAGGTGGAGATATGCTTTAGAGAGGAGAGGAATGAAGGTCAGCAGGGCTAAAACAGAATATATGTGTGTAAATGAGAGGGAGGGTAGAGGAATGGTGACAATGCAGGGAGTAAAGTTGGTAAAGGTGGATGAGTTTAAGTACTTGGGGTCAACAGTTCAGAGTAATGGTGAGTGTGGAAGAGAGGTGAAGAAGAGAGTACAGGCAGGGAGGAATGGATGGAGAAGAGTGTCAGGAGTGATTTGTGGCAGACGGGTACCAATAAGCATGAAAGGGAAGGTCTACAAGAGGGTAGTGAGACCAGCTATGTTATATGGGTTGGAGACGGTAGCATTGACGAAAAGGCAGGAGTCAGCGCTGGATGTGGCAGAGTTAAAGATGTTAAGATTTGCACTGGGTGTGACTAGGATGGACAGGATTAGGAATCAGTATATTAGAGGGTCAGCTCAGGTTGGACAGTTTGGAAATAAAGCAAGAGAGGTGAGATTGTGTGCGTTTGGACATGTGCTGAGGAGGGATGCTGGGTATATTGGGAAAAGGATGCTAAGGATGGAGCTGCCAGGTAAGAGGAAAAGAGGAAGGCCTAAGATAAGGTTTATGGATGTGGTGAGAGAGGACATGCAGGCGGTTGGTGTGAAAGAGCATGATGCAGAGGACAGGAAGAAATGGAAACAGATGATCCACTGTGGTGATCCCTTACGGGAACAGCCGAAAGAAGATGATGAGTGGTAGGGGTCATGTCATCCAAAAAAGGCAAATGCCAGTGTGGAAAACAAATTCCACATAAAGATAGCCATCTTCAGTGTCTTTTCTACCTAGGGCCTACCCACGACCACGAATCCTGTCCCATTTGCTAGGGTACCAAAGGCCCTTAGAAGTATACTTTCCTTCTTAGCCATTTACTTGGAAAAGCACAGCTTAAAGTTATTAGCTTAAAAGCACGATGGATAGATCCACGGGGCCTGAGGTAGAGTCGGAAGGCCAAAAAGCTGAAGTCTGAAGCTGCTGCTACAACTCTTTCTACAGATGTCTCTCCTGAGGTGGATGAGAACCCAGAGATATGGCTGGTTTCTTTTTCCAGATCATAGGCCAACCCGATATTGAGACCTCCTTGGATCAGACCACTGGCACTTCCTTAGAGGCTGAGCAAGCATCCATCTTGAATGTACAGGGGAAACGTAGGCTCATAATAACTGAAGGCCCTAAAGAGATACTTCATATCCTGGTATGGGAGGAAATTCACTTGGATATCATTGAATGTAGGCCTACGTCTTTCCCTCCTACTTTACACAAGTAAGACCTGGTTAAAAAGAAGAAGCAAAAAACAAAACATTTGTCCCCTCCAGAGGAACCTCATGTTGACTGGGAACAATTCACCCAAGATCTTTTTAAGGCCCTTATGGCCCAGCCCCCCTCTGGGCTTTCAATCCCTACACCACCCTGCACGGCATCTCCACTACAAAGTCAGGAAAGAGGTTTCCTCAGATGAAGAGGCCTCCTCAGAAGAGGGATCTATGGCCTAGTCCTCACAGATCCCCTCTAGATTATGCTTCCCCAGAGGAGGACTCCAATGGAACTGACTCACCCATGGAAGAACACTCTTTGGCTAGACCCTAGTCAAAATAAGAGGTCATTTCAAATGGGATACCACTCTGGTATCTGATATACCAGTGAGATACTATGACCTTCTTCAGGTTTAATCACCTAGTCCTTCAGCTGTTCCTCCTGTATTACCAGCTTTCTTGGATGCATTTGCCTCTGTTTCCAAGGCCCCAGACTCCCGGCCTCCTGCTCCTAAAAAGCTTGACCGATTTTATGAGGTCCCTGAGGACTATAAGTTCTTGTTTAATTGTCCTTCAGATCCATTGGTGATTTCAGTGGCTTCAGACAGACCTTCCAGGTTACTGCCTTCATCCTCTCTCTTTCCTTCAGCTAAGGACAGTAGGAACCTGGAAAAAAAGGCAAGAAAGTACACTTCAGCCACCTTGGCATTTAGAGCCATTAATTGTCAAACACACATGACAAAATTTGTCCTAGACCTTCTGTCCCAACTCTCCCAGGTCATTTCAGATTTGCCTGACTGACAATAAGACCTTGGCTGCACCCTCCTCCACCTAAAACAAAAAAAGATGGTAGGAGGCCTCAGCAATCCAGGGTTGTCACTGCAGCTCTTGTTCAGAAGCAGCCCTTTACAGACGAGCCTGGTTCCCTCTGACTGCCCAGACTGCACCACTCACATTCCATTTTCCCAGCGCATCTCTCTGTCTCTGCCAGTCTGCGAAAGTATAACTGAAGACTCCTAGGTTCTCTCTATCATTGAAAAAGTACACTTTCTGGTATGGATTCCCTGCCTTCCTTCTGGGGCCCTTCCTAACCACCAAAGGAACATGTATCCTCCTCTCCAGAGGTACTTCTAGACCTGTGGAGACAAGGAACCATCCAGGAAGTTCCTCAAGGCCAAGAAGGAAGATATTTCTATTCCAGAATGTTCCTGATGCCCACAAAGGATGATCCTTGGAGGCCCATCTTGGATCTGTCTCATCTCAACACCTTTCTGAAAGTACCCACCTTCCATATGTTAACTCTTCATACCTTGTTCCCTCTTATTCTGCCACAAGCCTACTTGGCTTTCTTGGATATCACAGATGCATACCTGCACGTTCCTATCTACCCCAACTGCAGGAAGTTTTTATGTTTCTCGGTGGCTTCCTGACATTTTCAGATGTTCATCGTGTTTCACTGTTGCAGTCATTACTCTTGGGTTATCCTGCTGGCAGGCTACCCGCAGTCGGCCAGAATTCCAAAGTCTAGGTCCGGTGTCTGTTGCTGTGACCTCTTCCCTGACGTTAGAGCGCCAGGCGTATAAAAGATGCAGCCGACACCATTTTCTCCAGTCTTTCTTGCCGTGCGGTGCCCGAAGCAAAAGCAGTTGGCAAGTGCCGGTTGGCCAACTCCTGAGATTTTCAAATCTGAATTTCAGAACCGAAGTCTTCATTAAAGCTAAGTACCCCATTGGGGAAACTTTTTTTCTTGCTCCAGACCGATGTCAGAAAAAGTTAACAGTTGTATTTATTGTGTGAAGCAAATACCTTATAAGGATTTTCACTCTTACTGTATTCCGTGCCCAGGCCCTGATCACAATGTTGCTAGCTGTCAGATGTCCTTCAAGGATGCATCTGCAGTCCTTACAAATGGGTTGTCCTGTCGTCAGGCAGCCCTTCGGTCGGCCGGATTCCAAAGTCTGGGTCTGGCCTCGGCTGGTGTCGTCATAGCTGCAGTTCTTTTTCTCAGTCTTTCTTGCCGCGTGGTGCCGCAGAAGCTGTTTACTACTTGAGACTTCAAAAAGCTGGTACCCCCCCGTTGGGGACTTTTCTTTCAGAGAAAAAGTGAATAACTGTTTAACTTGAAACAAATACCTCATAAAGATTTCCACTCTTACTGCTTACCTTGTTTAGGCCCAGACCCTAGTTGAATCGGCCTCTGAAGTTTACCTACTACTGTGGTTTCACGCCTTCTGCAGCCATGTCTATAAAGGCCAGCCAGTGTCCTCTGATGACTCTTCTGATGATACAGACAATACAGACCATCCAGAGGCTCCTTTTTCTACTTATGAAGATTCCGATGCTGAAGAATCTTCTGCCTCTCCACCAGAGGAATTTTCATTTGGAGAAACTTTACATGCCATGAGAGAGCAATTCCAATGGCAGGGACAAGATTTCTCAGATTCAAGAAAAAGGCTTAGGACCTTTTTACACTTACCACAACATAGGCCTTTAGCTATACCTCCAGTTCTTCCTGTTGTGGATGATGCATTTAATGATGCTTGCACTGCTCCTGATACTTTACCTCCAGCCCCTGCTAAGCCCGATAGGTTCTACAGGGTCCCGGACACTCATCACCATTTATACAAGGCTCCTTTTGCAGATCCTGAGACTATCTCCCAGGGGCCTAAGGCAGTAGCCTCGACCTCAACAAAAAACCCTCTCCCTTCTGAAAGGGAATCCAGGTCCTTAGAGAGATGGGGTAAAAAAGTATACACCTCTGCTACTCTCTCAGCTAGAGCATTGAACTGTCCGTTTCATATGATCCAATACCAAGAGTTTATGCTTGATCAGTTAACTAAGAAACTGTCCTCTGATGATTCTTTAGATAAGAAATATGTTCTAGAAATGGTGAATAACATTCAGCAGGTTAGTAACCATTCCTTAAAATGTGGCTATGATGCACTGGAGATCAGCCATGACTGGCACAGTTATAAGAAGGCATGCATGGTTGAAAGAACAGGTCTTGCGGATCATGTTAAAGCAAAGCTATTAGATGCTCCTATGGATAAGGTCAGTTTATTTGGTTCTCCTGCCCAACAGGTACTGAAGAAAATGGAAGAGAAGGCAAAATCTGTGCAAACAGTGAAAGATTTCTTACAGGTTCAGCCTCCAAGGTTTAGCAGGAACTGGCCTTCCAAAATTGGTCCTTTCCAGACTCCTCTAAAACTCATAGAGGCAGGAATAGGCTGCCAAGAGGCAGAAATCAATCCAGAGGAGGTGCCTACAGGGGCCAGTGGCAAGGCAACAACCAACGAGGCACAGACACAACCACACCACACTGCACAGGGAATCACAGTGACTTGGCTCTGACAGAACAAATAGCAGCACCCTTAGGCAGAAAGTTAGCCTTATTTTCAAAAACTGGCACTATATCACAAGAGACAAGTGGATTTTGCAAACTATAGACCAAGGCTACAGGTTTCATTCCACACAGTCCACACTTTACCAGGAAAAAGAGGAATGCCAAAACCTACCACCAAAAGACAGAATCTCTAAAACAAATAGCTCAATTAGCAAAGATGAGAGCTGTGGAAGGTACCACCTATAGAACAAGGCAAGGGATTTTACTCCAGACTCTTCCTGGTACCAAGAAAAGAGAAAAATTGGAGGCCTATTCTCAGACTGTCGCTTTAAACACATTCATCATTGTTCCAAAATTCAAAATGCTGACCCTACTGCAACTTCTTCCCATGCTGGGCAAGGAGTACTGGCTGGTAACTCTAGATCTCAAGGAGGCATACCTGCAATTGCAGAAGATACCTCAGATTTCTTGCAGGATCAGAGCATTATCAATTCTCAGCATTGCCCTTTGGCTTATCTACTGCACCCAGAGTGTTCACGAAATGCCTGGCATCAGTAATCGCTCACTGCAGGCTTCAGGGAATCCAAATTTATCCATACCTGGACGACTGCCTGATACAAGCGGACAACAAAAACAAGCTGACACAGGACTTACAAAGAGTCATTTGCTTACTACAAGCCCTGGGATACACAGTCAATATAAAAAAGTCAAGACTGATACCATCCCAAACAATAACCTTCTTGGGTGCAGAATTGGACACAGTACAACAGATGGCATTCCTAACTGCAGAAAAACAAGAACAAATTACTCTCTACTTCTTGGCATTAACAAAGCAGAACAAACTAACAGCAAGGAAAGTACTGCAGGCCTTGGGCTTCATGGCATCCTGCATAATCCTGGTCCCCCATGCCAGACTGCATATGAGAAAGCTACAGTGGTACCTAAAGAATTTATGGTCTCAACACAGGCACAGCCACTAATCCCATGCCTGAAACAAGAGTTCCTATGGTGGGCTCAGGCATGCCAGTCAAACACAGGTTTGCCCTTCCACAGCATTCAACCAAGCCAAACCATCACAACAGACACCTCAGACCTACATGCTGGACAAGTGCATACAAGGCTTATGGACCCCAGATCAGCTGCACCTGCACATAAATCAAAAGAAATGCTGGCAGTAAAACTAGCAATCCAGAATTTCAGACCATTCCTCCAAGAAGGCCAGTTGATGATAAGGACAGACAACACCACAGTCATGTGGTACATCAACAAACAGGGAGGCACTCATTCATACCCTCTATGCCGAATGGCTCTGGACCTATGGAATATGGCTCTGAGTTACAACATTCAGTTACAAGCAATTTTTGTACCAGGAAAAGAAAACATCCTAGCAGACATGTTAAGCAGAACTACCTCGGATGCTCACGAATGGATGCTACACCCGGACATCTTCAAGGCCATCACAAAGAAATGGGGACTGCCACAAATAGACCTATTCGCATCCCCACTCAATCACCAGCTCAATAAATTCTGCACAAGGATATACCACCCACTTGCTTGGAAGGTGGACTCTCTATCCTTCAGTTGGAAAGGCCTGACAGCATATGCATTTCCACCTCTTCCTTTGATGCACAAGGTATTATTGAAAATCAAAGAGGAACGTCCAAGGATAATACTGATAGCTCCAGATTGGCCAAGACAACATTGGTACCCATTACTGAGGAGCATGTCTCGGGGAAAATGTGGACACTACCCTGATTCCTTTGATGTTAACTCAGGCGACTACAACATCCTGCATCCAAACCTGAAAACTCTACAACTGACTGCCTGGAACATTACATAAGAGCAACTAACCCAGATTTATCCCAAAGGGTTAAAGACATTATCCTTGAGGCCCGCAGACCTTCGACAAGAAGGAACTATGCAGGAAAATGGAAAAGGTTTCTCATCTGGAGTACTGAAAGGGGGAAAGATGTGTCAAAGGTAGACATTGCCAACATCCTGGAGTATTTGGCAGAGCTTTTCCATACAGGCCTGTCCTATTCCTCCATCAAGATACATGCATCAGCTATTTCTGCAGAGTACAGCTTCGATCCCCCTGTCTTTTCGCATCCTCTACTCAGGCAGTTTCTCAGAGGAATTAAGAATGTAAAACCTCCTAGAAAACCACCATTACCAGCATGGGACTTGAACTTTGTGCTAGAAAAATTGACACTTCCCCCTTTCGAACCAGCAGCAACAGCAGATCTTCAACACCTATCCTGGAAAACTGCTTTCCTGCTGGCAATTACTTCAGCAAGAAGGGTTTCGGAACTACAGGCTTTAATGGCAGTACAACCTTTCCTAATCTTCCATCAAGATAGAGTGTCCATGAGAACTAATCCTACATTTATGCCTAAGGTGGTATCCAGAGTGTCTTTAAACCAGGCAATCCACCTACCTTTCCCAATCCACAGAACAGGGGGGAAAGACTGCTACATACCTTGGATGTACATAGACAGTTACGCTACTACCTGGACAGAACCAAGGGCAATAGAAAAACTGACCAACTTCTGGTAGCATATGCAACAGGAAGGGAAGGAAAAGCAATTTCCAAACAGACAGTTTCCAAGTGGATAGGAAATTGCATTAGATTCTGTTACTCCTACCATGGAAAGCAAATTCCACAGAACATAAGGCCTCATTCTACAAGGGCTACGGCCACTACCACAGCTTTCTTGTGGCTACCAAGGACATTATAGAGGCTGCTACTTGGACCTCCGTGCATACATTTGCCAAGCATTATAACTTACCTTTATACTCTAGATCCCGAGCAGGGTTTGCCACTGCTGTTTTGCAAGGGATCCTAACTACACCATAATTTCTTCTTCCTCCTCCCCTAGTGTGGCTATGGTATTCTACCCATTTGTAAGGACTGCAGATGCATCCTTGAAGGACATAGTACAGTTTTGTACCTACCATAAATGTAGATGTCCGAACAGGATAGCATCTGCAGTCACCTCCTTCCCCTCTGTGGTATGCCTAGGGTATTTGCCCACCTAATAGCTAGCCTGGGGGGGGATCTCTTATGGTGTATTTGTTTGTATATATGTATATACATGCTTATTTTGTGTGTTTGCCTTCTACTTTTTGGAAACATTGGCATTTATCCAAAATTTAGCTATCCAAGAGGGCAACTGGCATCTGGGGCAAGAAACACTGAGGAAAATGGCGTCGGCTGATGCTTTTATGAACTGCAGCTATGACGGGCCAGACCCAGACTTTGGAATCCGGCCGACCGAAGGGCTGCCTGACGACAGGACAACCCATTTGTAAGGACTGCAGATGCTATCCTGTTCGGACATCTACATTTATGGTAGGTACAAAACTGTACTTTTTATGCTAGATTCAGCCAACGCACTATCAAGCGTCGGTTCGATTTTGCATTTCATTACTTTGGCCAAAGATTTAATTATTTAATGCCGGCGGAACAGCCGACAACCGGAGTTTACAAAAAATGCAAGGACAAGGATAGGCATCCGAGGTCCAAAACCGATGACGAAGCCTCTTCTAGGCCAGTTGCCAGTGAGGCGCTTTCGCAGCCCCTGGCACCCGCTACCTCAGAGCCACAGGCCGCCACAGACTCCCACGTGGAGCCGACTGGGCCTCTGGAAACTCAAGGTCTTGGACACTCGGAAATCAATCCCTCAGATGGGTCCGGAGCCGCTGAGCAGGCATTTGCTTCTGAGGGTGTCTTCAGACCTACACAACTATATGTTAAGCCATCTTCAGCTTCAAAGACTAAAGCAGCTCTAAAGACAAAGAAACAAGTACAGCATTCTCCTATTCAGACTTCCATGCCTTAAAATAGATGCTCAAAATGGCCGAAGACCTAATTACTTTGATCAGGGGCTCCCATCCCCCTCCTGATAAGAGGCCTAGGCAAGAGACAGTGTATGATTCTTCTGATCAGGTATCTATTTCCTCTGATTCCTCTTCTGAACAGGATTACTCCATGCTTCCCTATGAGGATTCTGATGCTGAAGAATCCATTTCTTCAGCCTCTCCTCCTGAGGACTATTCTTTTGGGGAAACACTGCATACTATGAGGGAGCATTTCCACTGGGAGAGCCAAGATTATTCTGAGTCTAAGAAAAGGCTCAGAGACTTCCTGCTTCTTCCTCAGCACAGACCCCTTGCTATTCCACCTGTCCTAGACATTGTAGATGATGTATTTTCAGAGTCCAGACTGTCCCCTGACTCTTTACCCCCTGCACCTGCTAAGCCAGACAGATATTACAGGGTCCCGGAGTCTCATAAATTCCTATATAAAAACCCCACTGCTGACCCAGAAACTATTTCCCAGTGTCCCAAGGGGGTTAAAGCTTCCACTGCAAAAAAACCTGTCCCCTCTGATAGGGATTCTAGGGCTCTAGACAGCTGGGGGAAAAAGTTTATACTTCTGCCACCCTGGCTGTAAGGGCTTTAAATTGTCAATTTCATATGCTTAAATATCGGCAATATTTAATGTCACTACGTAAACAGAAAATGTTGACAAATACTGAATGTTCAGAGAACAAGGAATTGCAGGATTTATTGCATGCAACTGAACAAGTGGGAAAGCATACTTTGCAATATGGTTATGTTCACTGGAGGCCTCTTGCAGGGCCCGCTGTTGCAGGTTCTGTTATTAGAAGGCATGCTTGGTTAAAGGAACAAAATCTGCCTGATCATGTTAAAGCAAAATTATTAGATGCACCATTACAGCATGATACTTTGTTTGGTACTAAAGCAGAAGAGGTGTTGAAAAAAATGGAGGATAAAGCAAAATCTATGCAGACAGTCAAGGATTTCTTACAGGTACAGCCATCCAGGTTTAGCAGGAACTGGCCTTCAAAAAATTGGTCTTTTCCAGTCTCAGACAAACCACAAAGAGGCAGATACAGGCGTCCCAGAGGCAGATTTCAGCTCCAAGGCTCATACAGGCCTAAACAATGGGGGTGCTCCTACCTCCAAAAGCGGAGAAGACAAATCGCAGCCTTACAGGAAACAGTCCCAATGACCTTCCTCTACCAGTTCTAAGCAGTTTTCTTTTGACAGCCCCCCTTAGGGGGAAAACTAGCACTTTTTTTTCAAATTGACAAATGGTTACCCAAGACAAATGGGTTCTGAACAGTGTCCCAAAGCTACAGGTTCCACTTTCACACTCTACCAAGGTCAAAAGGCATGCCAGATCTGCCACACAATCAATGGGCAGAGGCACAAAAACAAATTACAGCCCTCATGGACATGAGGGCCATTCAGCAACTACCACAAGAGCAGGGGCAAGGATTTTACTCCAGACTTTTTCTAGTACCCAGGAAGGACAAAACCCGGAGACCAATTCTGGACCTGTCTATACTAAATACGTTTCTGGAAGTTCCACAATTCAAAATGTTGACTCTTCAGCAGCTACTGCCCATGCTGGGCGAGAGGGCTTGGCTCGTAACTTTGGACCTAAAGGAGGCATACCTGCATGTCCCAATCAGACAATCTTGCAGAAGATACCTCAGATTCATAGCTGGCTCAATGCATTACCAATTCTCTGCACTGCCCTTTGGCTTATCTACTGCACCCATGGTCTTTACAAAAATGCCTGGCACCAGTAATGTGTTTTGCAGAAAAAGGAATTCAAATATATCCCTACTTGGACGACTGCCTAATTTAAGCAGAGAACAAAGACACTCTTCTAAAGGATCTGGCATTTGTAAAAAGATTACTAATTGGCCTAGGGTACACAGTAAACGAAAAGAAATCAAAACTAGTGCCCTCTCAAGAAATAATATTCCTGGGTGCAAGCTTAAATACAACTGCCCAGATGGCTTATCTCATGCCAAACAAGCAAAAACAACTGATTACTTACTTCAAGAAATTGGCAACAAAAACCCACTTAACTGCAAGGAAAATCCTGCAGGCCTTGGGTTTCATGGCATCCTGCATTCTACTAATTCCATATGCTGGACTGCATATGAGGAAACTACAATGGAATCTGAAAAGTGTTTAGACTCAGCATTGCCACAGCCTGGAGACAGTGATTGCACTCATTCCCTGCCTACAACAGGAGTTTCGATGGTGGGCAGAAGCCTGTCACCACAACAAGGGTCTGCCATTCAATTTACCCACAGCCAGACAGACACTGACAACGGATGCATCAGATTATGCCTGGGGGGCCCATATGGCAGGAAAATGTATTCAGGGCACATGGCCTGCAAACCAGATGCATCTTCACATCAATCAAAAATAGATGCTAGCTGTTCAAAATGCCCTGACAGCTTTCAAGGACATGCTTCATCCAGGACAATTACTGATAAAGACTGACAGCACTACGGTCATGTGATACATAAACAAGCAGGGAGGTACTCATTCCTACCCCCTCTGCAGACAAGCAATGACCTTATGGGACACAGCACTGGTTTTTAAGTTCACCTGCAAGCACAATTCCTGCCAGGAAAAACAAACACTCTGGCAGACTAACTAAGCAGAAACCTCATAGATCCCCATGAATGGAAGCTGGATCCACAAGTCTTCAAGATGATAATAAGGTAATGGGGATGCCCAGACATAGATCTATTTGCCTCCCCTCACAACTGTCAATTGCAGAGATTTTGTACAAGGATTTACCACAAGCAAGCATGGAAAGTGGGATGCCCTATCATTCATCTGGAAAAATCTAACAATATATGCTTTTCTCCCACTGCCTCTCCTTCCCAGAGTACTCCTAAAGGTCAGACAAGAGAAGCCAAAAATTATTCTGATTGCGCCAGACTGACCACACCAGGACTGGTACCCAATCCTAAAGAGCTTGTCTCAAGGTCCAGCATGGATATTGCCTCAAACTTCTCACTTGCTGACCCAACAAAACAATCAGATCCTTCACAGCCAACTCAGGACCTTAAATCTGGCAGCATGGCAGATAATGTAGCCATTCAGAAAACTCCTCTTACAAAAGCTGTTATGGATGTTATCTTGGAGGGCAGGAGACCCAGTACCAGAAAATCTTATGCAGAAAAATGGAAGAAATTCTGTGCTTAGAACCAGAAACAAGACATTGACATGTCTGTACCAAATATTCCTCAGATTTTACAATACCTAACTGAGATGCTGAACAAAGGCCTTTCTTTCTCATCAATTAAGATTCATGCCTCTGCCATTTCTGCACATTACAATATGGAACCACCTATCTTTTCTCATCCTTTAATAAGGCAGTACCTCAGAGGGGCCAAAAACATTAGGCCTCCAAGGAGAGCACCAGTTCCGGCCTGGGACCTCAATTATGTTTTCGAAAAACTCGCACTGCCTCCTTTCGAGCCAGCATCAACAGCGGATATTAAATTCTTATCCTGGAAAACAGCTCTGCTCCTAGCCATAACCTCTGCAAGGCGAGTCTCTGAGTTACAAGCACTCATGGCTGTGGAACCTTTCATCATTTTTCATCCAGATAGGGTTTCTCTGAGGACAAACCCTACATTTATGCCTAAGGTGGTGTCCAGTGTGGCCCTCAATCAAGCCATTCACTTGCCTACCTTTTACCCAAATCCAGAAAACAAGGGTAAGAAAATTCTGCACTCTTTGGACATACACAGGCAGTTATGCTTCTACTTGGACAGAACTAAAGCTTTCAGAAAGACTGAGCAACTTTGTGTCATATGCTCCAGGATCACAAGGAAAGGCCATCTCAGAACAGACTATTTCTAAATGGATAGGCCATTGCATCCGTTTCTGCTGTTCTCAGCATGGCAGATCAGTGCCTAAGGGCATTAGGCCTCATTCCACCAGAGCAGCAGCCACTTCAGCAGCCTTCCTCAGAGGAGTACTAACCAAAGAAATCTGAGAGGCTGCAACTTGGAGTTCTGTGCACACCTTTACAAAGCACTACCACTTGCCTCTCTACACTCAAGTCCAGAGCAGGCTTCGCCACTGCAGTTCTGCAGGGCCTCATAGCCTCTCCTAATCCTATTTAGCCCAGCCACCCATCCACAGCTTTGGGATTCTACCCAATAGTAATGACTGCAACATTGAAACACGATGAACATAGTACAGTTGTGTACCTACCATAAATATAGATGTTCGAGTGTATTCACTGTTGCAGTCCAGGTTATCCCACCAGCACCACCATCCCCCTTCTCTTTGCTGGGACTTATCTGCACTTTTCTATCCTATACAACCTTTTTGGTGTATTTGCTTGTAGATGAAGGAAATGTTATTTTTGTGTATGCATTTCTTATTGGTATATTTTTCAGCCTACCTATTTTGAACACCTGACATTTGAGGCAAGAAAAACTGAAGAAAATGGCGTTGCCTGAATCTTTTATACCCCTGGTGCTCTGACATCAGGGAAGAGGCGACAGCAACCGACGCCGGACCTAGACTTTGGAATTCTGGCCAACTGCGGGTAGCCTGCCAGCAGGATAACCCAAGAGTAATGACTGCAACAGTGAATACACTCGAACATCTACATTTATGGTAGGTACACAGCTGTACTTTCTCTGCCTTGCCCTTTTGACTTTCTACTGTCGCATGTCTCATGTATTCAAATGAGACAATGAGGCACAGGTTGGGTTCAAGTCATTTATTGTGCATAAACACATCAGGAGCTGTAACTGAAACATATACTTTGAACTTCATAAGCTTACTGACTAACTTGCTACTTCTCACACACACACACACACACACACACACACACACGTGCATCTCCATTCAAGCATGCACTCACTCTTAATGACTATACTGAGTAACTTGTATACACATGCTCTCTGATTGCAGTGGCTGACTAGGTACAATATACACACTGATCTACAATTCTACCACACCAAGGGTACTTACAAAATGCCTAGCCCCTGTGATTGCCTACTGCAGGCTTTAGGGCATCCACATTTTCCCTTACCTAGATGATCTCCTCTTTATGGCAAATTCCCCAGAGATCTAGAGCAAAACATTATTTTTGCCATTTCTCTTCTACAACACCTGGGTTTCACCATAAAGTACAAAATTCTGTTCTCTGCCTCTCTCAGGATCACATTTTCCTGGGGTGCTGTATTCAGACAGACATGAGAGTTTCAGTCCCTCCTCAGAAGGCACTGGACCTCACAGCCTACTTCAAAAACCTTCTGCATCTTCACCACATTTCACCCATGGAGTTTTATCAGAAGTTTGGGTTTCATGGCATCCACTATCCCAGTGCTCCCTCTGGCAAAACTTCACATGTGGAAGCTCCAGTGGTTCCTAAAGTCAGTTTGGATGCAGCATTTGCACCTCTCTAGACTTTCCAATTCCTGTCATCCAGTATCTGAAGAGGGAAATTCACTGGTGGATCCAACAAGTGTGTCTCAGTCCAGGACTCCCGTTGCACCCCCTCTGTCCATTTCAAGAGCTGTTCACAGATCTTTCAGATGTAGGATGCGGGCAGCTTTCTGAAACTTGAAAGCTCAAGGGGTATGGCCCCCTCTCAACAAAGGGAGCACATCATAAGGGAGATGAGGGAACTGCTTGTAGCCATTCAAACCTTTCATCTTCTGTTTCTCCCAGGACCTATAAAACTGTTCACAGACAAATATGGCAGTCCTGTGGTATATAAACAAGTAGAGGGCACCAAATTCTATCTATTATGCAGGCTGACATTCCAGGTTTGGGAGCTGGCAGTCCAATACTGGGTGATGCTCCAGGCAGTGCATATCCCATCAACCAAAATTGTGTGGTAGACACCTTAAGCAGGTCCCTAACAGTACCACAAATGGATGCTTCAAAGGGATGTGTTTCTGGACATTGTCCACCACTTGGGTATTCCTCAAGTAGAAATACAAAAAATGAAGACAGATATCCCAATAACCAAAGAAAGTAACCAACTACAATAAAATGAGTAGCAAAGTCAAAAATAAACATAGGTTGGTCACGCACAGCTGTGTACAAAATATTATATATAAAAAACAAACGAAAGTAGGCGCTTTCACGGATACAATCCGCTTCATCAGACTTTTAAAGACCACTTACAAAAACTCATTTAAAAGCATTAGAAGTTGAAACGAACCAATCAAAATCAAGCCATTAAATTAAAAACACTTATTTAAAGGTGTAGCATCATTATAAAACATTGTTTAGCTTAGCAAAAATCAAATAGCATGCTATACATAAAAATTCATACATATGAAACATAAAAATAAAATAATATAAGATAGTATTAATATCAAACATTTAATGCTTCAAGGGTCTGGTCTTCAAAAATGGTTTAAGGGATACCATACTGTTTAAGCCTGGAGGTGTATCGGCTTGTAGTCGAATAATCCATTTTTGTTCTGTTGTCTCTGTATTATTTTTAAGGTCTCCACCCCCTCTTATTTTCTAGGACAATTTGTAGAACAAAAAACTTAAACTTATGAGCAGTACCTTCCCTACTTATATGCATTGCTAATGCATTATTCTCTTTTCCATTCTGAATTTCCCTAAGGTGTTCCAATATCCTATCCTTGAAGGGACGATTGGTCTTCCCTATATAAAAGGCATAACAAGCTGTGCAGAAACAGAAATATATCACATTATTAGTTTGACAATCTGCATAAAAAGTAGCCTCTGTCTTGAATCCTATATATGGGTGTACAAATTGCCTAGCAGAGTAGATGTAGGGACAAGTCATGCATCTTCTACAAGGATAAGTACCTAATCTATCCGATTCAATGTGCTTACATCCATCCATCGCCTTGTAGCATAAATGGCTTTGCAAGGTTCTGTTTCTCTTAAAGGAAAAAAGTGTTGTATCACCTATCTTACCATCCAGTTATTTCACCATGGAGAGAATGCCCCAGTTCTTTTTAACAGTCACACACTTCATGCACATTGCTAGCATATGTCAGCGGCATTCTAATGACCTTATCTACCCCATTATTTAAAGTCTAACATGTAATATCTGTGACTCCATTAAATGCAGAAGCTATTGCATTTCTGTCATTATAATAAGGTCTACACCTATCCTGTGTCTCATTCCAAGCTGCACTAATTTGACTATTTATATCATGCTCCTTATATCCTCTCTCCATAAATTCTTGTTTCAAAACAAGTAATGCTCCTTGCAGGAGTTCATCATTGTTATGGAGGCGCATGGTAAGAAAGATCTGCCTTTTCAATACATTGCGTTTAGTGTGTTTAGGATGCATGCTCCCATAATGAAGAATATTATTCTTCCTAACAGGTTTTCTATATAGAGAAGGTTTAAGTGTGTTAAAATCGTCCCTTGTTACCTTCACATCAAGCAAGTCAATATCCGTACAGGAATATTTGTAGGTGAACTTAAGAAAATCTGTCGCATTATTAAGATAATGTATAAATTCAGTTAACTCATGTACATTACCATGCCACAGGAGAAAGATATAGTCTACAAATCTTTTATACCACCTTATAGAGTTACTGATTTGATTTCCAGACAAAACAGCATTCACTTCCCATTATGCTAGAGAAAGGTTGGCATAGCTGTTCGCACAGGCTGTGCCCATGGCTACGCCAACCTTCTGTAAGTAACATTGCTCATTAAGCATAAAACATTATTTTCCAAGATGATTTCTAGCAATGCACATATCAGTCTAACCTTGCTAGGACACATGCTTTTACTAGTCAATAAATCTCTGATGTTATCTATTCCCCAAATATTGGGGATTACAGTAAAAAGCGACTCTATATCTAGGGTCACAAACAAACAAGTGCCACCTGTCGACTTTACATGCATACCTAATTCACTTAGGAAGTCCTTAGTATCCTTAAGCAGAGTTCTACAATCTTTTATATAGGGGTGCAAATTCTTTTCTACAAAGACAGAGTGTGGCTCGGTCACCCAGCCCCTACCTGACACAATCGGATGCATAAGGGAGTTTGCAAGGCATTTATACAGTTTTTGGTAATCCATATATTATATGAATAGTAGTTTAATCCACCTTGAAATATTTAAATAGGGGGTCCGATATTCCTGCAACAAGTAAGTCAAAAACAAAAAAATGTGTTTCATCAATAATGGCAGTAACAATTTGTGAAGATATGCACTCATAAGTATTCCTATCCTGCAAGTGATTCATCATGCTAGCTATATAAAAGTCTTTATCTAAAACTACAATGCCCCTTCCTTTGTCAGCAGATCATATATCAATGCATGTTAAACTTTTGATTAGCCATGCATGCAAGTAGGGAAGGTACTGCTCATAAGTTTAAGTTTTTTGTTCTACAAATTGTCCTAGAAAACAAGAAGGGGGGGGGGTGACCTTAAAAATAATACAGAGACAATTGAACAAAAATGAATTATTAAACTACAAGCCGATACACCTCCAGGCTTAAACAGTATGGTATCCCTTAAACCATTTTTGAAGACCAGACCCTTGAAACATTAAATGTTTTATATTAATGCTATCTTATATTATTTTATTTTTAGGTTTCATATGTATGAATTTTTATGTATGGCATGCTATTTGATTTTTTTCTAAGCTAAACAATGTTTTAGAATGATGCTACACCTTTAAATAAGTGTTTTTAATTTAATGGCTTGATTGGTTCGTTTGAACGTCGAATGCTTTTAAATTAATTTTTGTAAGTGGTCTTTAAAAGTCTGATGAAGCGGATTGTATCCATGAAAGCGCTTACTTTTGTTTGTTTTTTATATATAATAAATATTTTATACACAGCTGTGTGTTACCAACCTACATTTATTTTTGACTTTGCTGTTCCTCAATTAGATCTATTTGCTTCCCCCATGAACAGAAAGCTTCCACCATTTTGTGCCAGAGTCCCTCACCCTCTAGTCTGGAAGGTGGATGCCCTTTTGTTCTCTTGGAAAGGGATGTTTCTGTATGCAATCCCACCCTTCCAATCATTCTGAAAGTCCTGTTCAAAATTCAGCGGGACAAATCAAAAATCTTGCCGGTGACTCCCTTTTGGCCAAGACAGCATTGGTTCCCCCTTCACCTGAATTTAGCTAATGGCAGTCACCACAAGTTACCTCAGAGGGTGGACCTTCTGACACAAGACAAAGGAGCTGTCATCCATCCCACTTGTCTACATTCTAGCTGACTCTGTGGTTGATAGGGTTTTCATTCCTTTTAGACACCTGTTCTTGGAGGACATCCTTGGGGTTCTGCAGGAGGCCACAGGATCATAGGAAGTTAATAGGCTATTGGACCTGAGGCCCTTACGAGCCTAGCCAAGAATTTAGCCCATGTTACGACAAGTCAGCGCCCTATGCCCCTGTATAGTAGGAACGCAGGTGGAATCCCAAGATTATATTTTTTGATCCCCATTCAGTTATCCAGGTTGTGCTTAAAAAAGATTAATGAGGTACTCTGCTTGACATGGAGAGGGAGTTTATTCCACAGAAGTGGGAAGTCTCTGGGACACAAATCTGTCCCACCAAGTCCTATTGATGTCACAAAACAGGTTGAGGTTGCACATGATGCAGGTTACTCAAGTTGAGCTTGACTTGTGGATACGCAGCAGTCCCCTCAAGGTGGAGCCTGAGATTGCTTTGTATGCCAGACAGAGGTCACCTCTGAGGAGTCTATATGAGACTGAGTAGAGGGACAGGGCTTTTAGACCATCTGTGTAGAGTAGATGTTTGAGGCACTGGTGCTGCATGTGCTTTGTGAGGTACATGCCAAACAGGGCATTGTACACAGTAATGGGTCTTATAAGGGAAGAATACAGGGATGTTATGACGTCTTCTTCCATGGATGAGATACCCTTACTAATGAGGTGGGCCATGTAGAAAGCTTTCCATACAACAGAGGAATAATGGTGATCAAAGGTCAGTTTGCTAACAACCTGGGTGTCCAAGTCCCTCACGACTGATTGTGTGCTTAGGACCTTGTTATTAATTTAATATTTTGTGGGGACATCACTCTCCCCAAAGGGATGATGCATTTTTTTGGCATTGAGTTTGAGGTCATGAAGAAGTCCACATCACTAGGGGAATTGATGACAGCTCCCAGTTTGCAGTCATCTGCAAACTTGGTCAGCCATAGCCCACTGGTTTTAGCCTGCACCTCAGAAAAGTATATCCCAAACAACAGAGGCCCCAAGACCGATCCCTGGGGTACACCACTTATTACGGGTCTGCTGCTTGAGGTGGCTCCCCCTATTTTGACTAGGTGGGTTCCATCAGTGAGCCAGTTTACTGCTGTCAGGTAATGTATGGATTGCTGCCTAGTTGAGAGAGTTTATTCTACCCGAGTTGGGAATAGTATCAAAGGCTTTGGCAGGTCAAGGTAGGTGGTGTACACAGTCTTCCCCTTGTCCATGGCAAGAAGTAGACCAAGTTTAACAGGCGTGACCTCCACTTGACGAAACAAACTGCGTGGGATAGAGTGGACATTGCCAATGTTCTTAATGTGGTCCATGATAATCCGTTCCATGGCCTTGCAGATCAGGCTAGTTAGGCTGATGGGTCTATAATTTCCTGTATCGGTAGATGCTCCATCTTTGTGCAGAGGGACGACCATGCTTGTCCTCCACTCAACTGGAACAAAGCCGGTATTCAGGCTTTGGTTGAATAGGGTACCAAATGGTGCTGCAAGTTCCTTCCTGATGTAGGATGCAGCCTGGTCCCATGGAGGCTGTATTTTATTTTTTTTTTTTGCCTTTGAGAGGGAAGTGGTGACTTGCTCTCTAGAGATAAAGGGAAGGGGGCAGGTGCTGAGATGTCCTGAATTGCTGATGGGGGAGGACAGAAGGGTGAAGTTTTCACTGAACCTGTCTGCCAACAGGTTGGCTGTATCTACAGTGTTGGTGTATGTGGTATCTTTGACTACCAGTTCTGAGCAGATCTGAGTGCTTCCTTTGAGACTGTGGACATATGTGAAGAAGGCCTTATGATTGCCTTTAGTAGATGTGGCCAGTTTGGACTCGAAGTTTGCTTTGGAGGATTTAACTAGTGCACTTATTTGCTTGTTCAGGGTAAGGTAAAATTGCTTCCAATCAGGCACCTGCTCCTGCTTGGTCTTGGACAGCAATTTTTTCCTTTTATTATAGAGTTTATTTGTCATAGATGTCCACCAGACAGGTTTACTCTTCCTTGAGGAGGAGTATTTTGTCCTGTCAGGTATTCCTGATTCCATGCAGCTATATAAATACTCGTATAGTACTATGGTGTAGGTTTGGACATATGTGCCAGTTCCTATGGGGGGGAGGGGGCTGTGAAACTGTTTATACCTTCCTTCAGGAGGTTGTAATCAGCTTTGGAGAATTTTTTTTTGTTTGATCCTAGCTGGGGGAGGTCGGGGGAGATAGTGACTTCCAAAGTGATCCCTTTGTGGTTGGTTTTTACTAGGTAGGATGATACTGTAGGGGATGCTGCAGTGGTTACTTGTGTTGGTTAATACCAAGTCCAATATATTATCACCTCTTATGGGGGTGTTGACCAGCTGGTCCAAGGCATATGCATTTACGAAATCAAGGAATCTCTGGGTGTTTGTGTTTTGGCATGAGTAGTTTTTTCAGTCTATGGTTGGATAGTTAACGTCGCCCAGTATCAGGGTAAAGGGTTGAATCTTGTTAGATTTGAAAAAATCCAGATAGGTGGAGTGGGCATCTTGAGTCAAAGTCAGGGGCCTGTAGCTAGCTATGATTAGAAAAGGGGTCTTGTCAACACTTAGAACCTGGAGTGTCTCCTATGCTTCCAGCCTGGAGGTGTGTATGTCATATTTCAACCCCACCTCCTTTTGCTTTATTCCATGGTTTTGGGGTCTGAATGTATGATAAGATGAGTCACCTGGTATGACTGGGATGCTTTCCACAGCTCTGAACCAGAATTCTGTGCACAAATGTCTGCATCTTCCAGGGTTAAGAATGCTTGCAATGAGTGCAGTTTCATGTTTATATGCCTAGCATTTAGCAGCATGACCTTTAATTTGCATTTTGATTAAATTTTCATCTTGGTTGTTTTGACCTCATGGCATTGCCTGAAAGGCACTATGGGGGAGGCAAAAGCATTTGCCAGAAGCTTCAAGCCCAACGGAGACAGATGCAGGCCATCTCTGGCAAAGCATCATGGTCTGTAGATCATGTCTTCCCAGGCTGTCCGGTACTGCATCTCCTTGGAATGACACCAGAAATGAAGCCAGTTGTTAAAGTCAATCATTTTCTGTTTTGCATTGAGGCACCATTCTGGGTGATGGTAGAATGCTGCTTGGCTAGGAACATTCCTGCCCTGGGACACACATTCAGTGAGCTCGATCATGTCTCTCTTCATATAGTCCAGGGCGATACTTCTCAAGTCATTCACGCCAACATGGATGGTGACAGAGTCATAACAGTATTTGTTGTTGAGACACTAGTGCATGGGGTGGTATGGTGGATTCTGGAACCTGACAAACAACTAACCGTGACTACTTCCGTATCTAGCTTGATGATGGGCACATCTGTCTCAATCATGATGGAATCTGCTGTGACTAATATGTTGGGTTTATGTTTAGGCCATAGTGGCTGTGAGACACAGGTGTGTGGGCTATGTCTTTTTTTTTTTTTGTCTCAGAGGTGTCTTATTTGGGTATGTATTTGTTGAGGATCTCAGCATATGTGGGTGTGTTGTGTAGGTGTGGGTGGTGGTTTAGGTGTGGTGTTTGTGTTGACAGCCTTCTCAGTGCCAGATATACTGGCTTATGAGGGAAAGAGCATAGACTCTAGGTTTTTAATGTAATTGCATCTCTCAAATTGTGTTCCTAGGTGGTAGTAGTAGTGTTTCTCCTAGTAAACCCAGTGCCAGAAAATCTTACCTAGCCAAGTGGAACATATTTTCAGTTTGGTGTCTCTCACGAAACCAGGCTCCATTATTAGTGGAGGGGTTGGTTCATATGTCAGCTATTTCTGCCTGTTTGCCTCTATCCCCCTCTAGCTTGCAGGTTTGAATCTAAGCAGTTTCTTAAAGGCATGCTTCACATTAGACCACCCAGGAAACCTATTTCTCCACCCTGGGATCTTAATTGTCCATGTAAAGCATTTCCCATCATAAAAGGTGAATACATTGTGATTTTTCATCACAAAAGGTGGGTGGATTTTGTGAGTTTTCATAACAAAAGGTGGGACTATCTGTCAAGGTAAATATTAACTTTAACATGTTTTCTGTGTAATGCCATAGTAATTCCTCCTCTGTCATCTAAATGGTTTAACCCATTCTGTGAGAAGTTGCAAACTCTGCATATTCTGAGCCCTTGGAATAAGTTGCCCCAACAGATCAAACAAAGTATTTATGATTGGATGGATAGTTACAAATTTACACTGAGGTTAATTTGTAACTATCCATCCAATCATAAATACTTTGCTCCAAGCGCTTCACCTACCCATAATGCCCCTGTCTCCTTCCTCCCCAGATCTCATTCGCCGCTCTGCATCTCTGCATCGCGATCCATGCTCTAGGCTACAGTTTTCAGGGTAAGTGACTTTTTATGCCTTTTTGACACTCCTTTTCTTAAACCCTTTCTATTTTCTGCCTCCCCTCATGCTCTCCGATTTGGTTTAAAAAAAAAACAAACCCTGTTCTATCCACGTGTGTGTGTGTGTGTGTGTGTGTGTGTATGTTGGGCCTTTTGGTTGGGAGTATGGCTGAAACCCCCAAACCAGGCTTCCAAAAATGCACAGTGTGTGTCCACAAGCTCTCTCTAGCTGATGGCCACACTCTTGTGTTGAATGTCTTGGTGCTGCCCACTTGGATACCTCCTGTTCCATCTGTGCTGAGTTTAATCCCTGTGCACTGATGGACAGGAGGAGTAAGTTAATTTTGAAGGGCCTTATCCCCCCACCGGGGCTCAGGCTTCTTCTGCCCCAGCCTCTGCAACTCAACCTCCTGTCAACAGGTCTAGGGATGGAGACAAATCCTCTAAGTTCAAGGACAGGGTCAGGAAGCAATCCCCAGATGGCTTGTCCTCAGCGGGCCCACCAACAAAAGTAAGGTCAGCTCCAAGGATGGAGTCCCCCTAGCTCCGTTCCCCTTGGTTCTCTCCAGCCTGATCTCTGGCACAGGCTTCACCTCATAGCCTCTCTAGGCTGGTGTCGGTGGCCTCCTCTTCCCACTCCACCCACAGTCTTTCCAAAGCAGACATGGATAGGATGATGTGGAAGATTATCTGCACACAGATACAGATGGGAGTTTTGCCTGCCCCTCTCCCTCTGAACAGGGGGCATGCAAATTACTCCTTTTCCAATCTGATCTCTGGCTTTGAAGCCTTTGGATCCAAGGACACACTGTGTCGAGGGGTCAGCTCCGAAGGTACCTTGTACCTTCATGCTAGCTGTGGCCTTGAGCATGTTGGATCTGACTAGCGTGGAGCCATATCCTCAGTGCCTGATCTGAGGGGATGGTGTCGGCTCCAAGTTTTCCGAAGCAGAGCTTCCCCTTTGGAATCTCAGTGCCTGGAGGCTCAGCTCTGACTCCCCATTGGGTCAGAGGGTTACGGCTCCTCCCATTGTCCCTTTTCAGAAGGTCCATTCCCCTTCAGCCTTTGACATGGTGGAGAGGGTCTTCTCAATCCCATCGAGACCCTTGACGATCTCATCTTTGGAGTCTGCCCAGGCTTCCTCTGTTTCTGACATGGACCCAGCCATCCTGCCATCTCAGGGACAGCCTGCTGCCTTTTTGCCCCAGGGTGTTCCCACTTGGGAACAGCAAGACATTGGTGAGTCCTCTCCAGAAAACTCTCACTGAAAGAGGTTCCTTGCAAATGTACTGCAAAAGGGGGAACTTGGACTCCCCACCGGAGTCCCTCATGGAAGACAACTATTTGGAGGAAGGGGAAGGTTCTCCTGTTCACCCCGAAGATGTCTCCTTTGGAGACATCATGGAAATCCTATGCCAGCGTGGGGAGGTGGTCTGCCCAAAAACCTAACCCAGACAAATCTGTGTTCCTGGAGGCATTTGGCGCAGGACCCTCTACTTCCTGGGTGTCCCCTCCTATGGATGCTTTGATAAATCTTATTATATCTCAGGTGTGGAAGGAACGGGCATGGTGGAGCCCATTCCCAAATTCTTGGACAAAATTGTAAGTGCCCCTACAGACAGGACCTATTGGACAAAGGGATCCCCAGTTGATGCCATGATGGTGGCAGCTGCCACTAAGAAGGAGCTTGCTCGGGAGAGCTCTACAGTTCATCCTTCTGACCAAGAGTCCAGGACAATGGACCATTTTGGGAAGTTGGTGTACACTTCAGTGACCTTTTCTGTGCATGCGCTAAATTAATTGGCACACGTGATTGGGCTGCAGTGAGACCTAGTCAAGGAGATCGTTGAGTCTACCCCTGGATCCATGTCAGTGAAGGGCAAAAAAGTGTTCTGCTCTCAAATGGCCACCTTAACATCTATCACTAACACCTCTCTGCATCTCCTCTCCCATGCAACTGAGGGCATCACTAGGTAAAGGCATTGCTCATCAGGTGCCATGTCTGGCTCTGTGCATTTTTGGAACCCTTTAAGGCATCTTTTATGAATGCCCCATATGACGGTTCCACCCTTTTTGAGAAGTTGGTACGTGACTCCTTAGTTCAAAGTGAGAAGGGCAGGAAAACTCCATCTGCTGTTGGGATCCACTTTTCGGCCCCTCAGTGAACCTTTGTCTAGGAATCAGCGCGGGGCCAAGAAGATGTGGTTCTGGAAATCTTAGAGCTATTCCCAGGACACTCAGGTCTCCCCTTCCACCATGGGCAGAGTGGGATTTGATAGATGCCCTAGAGGCAGAGACGGTCCGAGGAGTCAAAGGTCTCGAGAGCCTTTCTCTGAGAGACCCGCTTAGCAGCATCTCTGAAGGTTTGCCCGGCTGCTCTTTTCTGGAGGGCAGTCTGAGGTCACCTCTCGCTACACCGAATGGGCTGGGAGCCCATCACGGAAGATTGTTGGGTGTTGCAAATTATATCCATAGGCTATTCAATCCCGTTTCTCAAACCACCTCTACCACCCTTAAGAGTTGCCCGGCTGCTCGTCTCTGGAGGCAGTCGGGGGGGTCGCCTCTCGCTACACCCAACGGCCTGGGAGTCCATCACAGAAGATTATTGGGTGTTGCAAATTATATCCAGGGGCTACTCAGTCACCTTTCTCAAGCTACCTCCACCACCCAGACACCTCCTGATGTTCCACCCATGCCAAAGGAGGATGCAGCATTGGAAATTGCAAAGCTGATAAAAAAGCAAGTCATCTAACCTGTTCCCCCAGACCAGTCTGGATTAGGCATTTATTCCAGGTTCATTTTGGTGCCAAAGAAGATGGGGGGACTTACAGTCTGGATCTCTCCATCTTGAACCTATCAGTGGCCAAGATGAAATTCCGGATGGTCACCCTGCAATCTATCCTGCCCTTCCTGCAGGAGAGCAGTTGTATGTGCATGATTGACCTTCAGGATGTGCACTACCACATCAAAATGGACAGGCGCTCTCGGAGATTTCTTCCCTCCAGTCTGGGAGCCAGTCATTACCAGTTTGGAGAGAATACAGTCCCTGAAACTACATGTCCTTTTTATTCTTCAAGCTCAGTCGCCAACAGCAGAAATGGTATTAAGGGCATTGGGGTCCATGGCTGCCATGATCAGTCTTTTGCCCATGGCATGTTTTTACATGCAGGTTCTTCAGTGGACCCTCATGGCTCAGTGGTCTGTGTTAGATCTCCCATTGTCACACCCCATTCGGGTGTGCAGGGACTCTCTTCTGTGATGGATTCATTCTCCGGAGCTTGTCCAGGGTCGTTCTTTTCTTCCACCTTCCTCCTCAGCCACTGTGATCATGGACGCCTCCCTGCTAGGGTGGGGGGGCACTGCTTGAGAGGGACAGTCCAAGGCACGTGGTCCCCCTACAAGACCAGATTGCATATCAACGTCTTGGAGATGAGGGTGGTGCTTCTAGATTGCAGGCTCTCCATGCCCATCTTCCCCCAGGGATGATTGCTATTCAGACAGTATGTTTGTGGTCAGGTACATCAACAAGCAGGGGGGAGCCAGGTCTTATCCCCTATGTCGCAAAGCCCTGAGAATGTGGTAGTGGGTGAACTCCACTGGCTGTTTTCTGGTGGCAACGCACATTCCAGGGAGGTCCAACATTCTAGCGGACAGGCTCAGCAGGTCTATTCTGATGCCTTACGAGTGGTCTCTGAATCCTTCAGCAGCGAAACAGATGTTTCTCAAGTGGGGCCAGCCTTGCTGCAATTTCTTCGCCTCTTCTTCCAACATGAAACCTCTAGAGACCCTCTGATTCATGCTTGCCCCCCCCGCCCTTCTGTATGCTTATCTTCTTCTTCCCTTAATACCAATATTCCTTCTGAAAGCTTGCTGGCTGGGGATCTTAGTTATCCTTATTGCCCCATTCTGGTCTCGCCAAGTCTGGTTCCCTTCTCTGCAGTCTCACCTGGTGGCTCCACCATGGACATTGGATCTAGTTCCAGATCTTTTCTCATCCTTCAGGGATTTCCTATCCAGACCTGGACAGTCCTGAAGCTCACTGCTTGGCTGCTCCAATTCCTATGATAGTCGGGACTCCCAGCTTACATTCACCTGTCAAAAGGATACTGGTGGCAGTTCATAAGTCTCCCACCAGAAGTTTGTACTCCAGCAAATCGAGACATTTTTTGATCTGGGCTTTTCAGTGTGCACTAGATCCTTTCACTGCCCTGGTTTCTGTGATTTTAGAATTTTTGGCAGGGATCTTTCAGCAAGGTGCCATTTCTTCTATGGTCAAGGTCCAACTAGCAGCGATTTCTAATTTTCATGTAGATGATAACATGGCTTCCTTAGCATCTTCTAAGCTTTGTAAAGCCTTCTTAAAAGGCACCATTCTTCTTCCGCCCCTGGTGAAGGACCCTACTCTGCCATGGGATCTTACATTAGTTCTACAAGCCCTAGTTTCATCCCGCTTTGAGACTTCAGCCTCTGTGGACTTGCAATTTTTTGTCCTGGAAGATGGCCTTCTTGGTTGCTGTTACTTCTGGGAGGGTTTCGGAGCTTCAAGCTTTGTCGGTCAACCATCCTTATATGATTTTTCATAAGGATAGGGTATTCTTGTGTACTAATCCAATAAGTCCAGTATTAATCAGGTGATTAATCTCCCGTTCTTTTTCTTAAATTTTCAAAATAAGGGAGAATACAAATTGCATTTGTTGGATGTGCACAGACAGTTATGTTTTTACCTGCACAGGACTAAATCCTTTCGTAAGTCTGACCAACTCTAAACCCTTTTTGGCGAAGCCAGTATCGAAAGTCACCATTGCCTGTTGGATTTCCCAGTGTGTTACATTGGCATACTCTGCTAGGGGTTTATCCCCTCCAGGTCATGTGAAGGCACATTCCCCTAGATCTTTGGCTACTTCAGTGGCCTTTTGATCCAGAGTTTCATTAGATGACATCTGCTCTGTAGCTCCTTGGGCTTAATCACAAACCTTCATCTCACATTATAAGTTGGACATCATATCCAGGAACAGGGCATCCTTTGGCTCCATCATGCTCCAGAATATCCTTCCATGAGGACTTCCCAGGTGTTTAGTACCTGGGGACTCTGTCTCACAGGTTGAAGACCAAATGAAGACAACAACTTCAGTTGAAGTTATGTACTCACCATAACATTCCATCTGAATTATTTCTGTTAATTTGTCTTCAACCATTCCCTCCCTCTTTCCCCCCTGCCTTGCATAGACTGTGTGGTGGTCTGCCGAGCAGAGGATGTGGTCACCACTAGGGTACCTCTTACTCTCCCTTTCTGGCTTATAGAGACTTTTAGCATGGGACAAGGTGTTGGGTCAGGTGTGGGTGCGAGGTTAGGCAGCAAACTTGATCTGAAGGGAGGAGAGAGGCAGGGGCATTATGGGTAGGGGAGGAGCTTGGAGCTCAGATCAGATGCTGGATATGTGGCCAAGCTAGATCCGGTAACCCACGGTTGACGACAAATGAAGAGCAACAACTCAGATGGAACGTTATGGTGAGTACATAACTTCTTTATTTCTTTAATTCATTTAGGTCAATATTCACATACGTGTTTGCACATGATTTCCATTTCTACAACTTTAGTTTATAGTTAGATGTTTACTTTCAAAAACAGTAACATTATTACCTATTATTCTACCAAGGATGCTCCAGAAGGTAGTAAAAATATTTTTGGTTCCTTATCCTAGGCAGACAAAGCTATGCCTGAGAGTCACATGACCATTGATGTGGCACAGTAGAATCTGGCAGGAGAAGGTTGCACTAAGCAGCTGATGGTAACTCACCTTTCCTTTGCAGGGGGACTATAGAATGATAGTTGTGTTCTACAAAACATACACCAGCTTTCCTCAGCAAATTCAGTGTAAGGGCTGGGAATTTGCACCCACCAAGCAGAATATTTCCACTGTAGCAGGCTTTAGAAACATGCAGAAGAACATGTCAAAAGGGACATATACTGTGGGTGTAGGACTCCTGATCATGCAGACTGCTGTAGGAGAGTGACTTTGGACATAGAAAACCCTGATGGTTTGTTTGGACAGTGGCCTTCCATGACTGGGTGTCATCCACAAGGAACATAAAGGCCATTAGAGTATTGCTCAACAAACATGAATAATAAAAAGATATAGGGAAAAAGCTAAGAAAAAAGCAGTGGCATTCTAATAGCCCTTCTTTGGACATTACAACCACAGTTCTGTCAGTTGGTTCATATGAGCAGAAGGGGAGGGGAGAGAAATTGAATACTGCAGTTATGGGATTTAAGTGGTCAGTGCCCACAGGCCTAAGGAGCAATCAGGCTGTCATCATGGATAGTCTCAGCTTAATTCACGGCAGGGTCTGCTCCTCCAAGGAAGTGCTGCACCTTTTGTAGGAGACCAGAAAACTAAAGAGCAGGAGATCTCTCATGGCCAAGTGCTGAATACTTTTTTTTTTTTGATGATAAGGGTATCCTACCAACTGCAGCTAAACAACCTAAAATCCTTCTATATTTAGCTGAGCTTTTCCACAACTGGTTGTCTTATGTAGCCATAAAGGTGCTTCTGTTAGCTGCTGCAGGTTTTCCCTGCTTCCCCTTCTCTACATGCTCCACACTTTAACAGGTTTTGAAGGCAGTCCTTTACCAAATCCAGTGAGGAAACCTAGATAACCTTAGATTCTGCTGTTGTATTCATTACATGAGGGAGATTGCATGCCAAGCGACCTGACATTGGCCAGTATAGAAAAGTCTTTAGTGCCTAAGGTGCATGGTACGTTGCATGTAGGGTAATATCGGACATAGGTGAAAAAAGCAATGTACACATGCAGTATCCTAAGAACTTTGTCACCAGACAAAATGCATCTTTTGTACATATGGTCTGATCTCCAAACAAATTTCAGCTTCCATGTCTTCGATAAGTGTGCCATTGGGAACAGTTTTCTAGCTTTTGTGTATAGAGTTTGTCATCCAAGAAGGGCAAATGCCAATGTGGACATCACATTCGAGCAACCACCAACAGTGTCTTTTCTGTCTTGGGCCTTCCCACACCCATAAGGCCTGCCATATTTGCCAATCCTTCGTCCCAAAACCTTAAGGACTAGGCTTAATTCCCCTTCCATCTACTTAGTCGGTGGTTAAAACATCTAGCTAAAAGAATGGAGGGTCCCTGGGGCTCAGAGGCCAAGTTGTTAGTGAAGCAGAAGGCCAAGAAACCCAGTTCAGAAGCTTTGGCTGCAACTCCAGTGTCAGACATCTCTCCCAAGACTATCACTAGTCCAGAGAATCGATAAGGGCTGTCATTCGAACCACAGGCCAAACCCGTAATGGAGGTCGTCATGGAACAGAATAGCAGCATGTCCTTGGAGGTATCACAGGCATCCGTATTGGACATCCAAGGGGAACACAGGCTCATTATTACTGAAGGCCCAAGGTAGAGTGCAACCATCCTAGTTAGGAGGAAGTGAATTTGAACATAATCGAGTGTAGGCCTACGTCTGGCCCACTGTCACTGTGTAGAATGGATATTTAGTAAAAAGGAAACCAAAGACTAAACATGTCTCCCCTCCATTTGATCCCCAAAAGATTGGCAAGCCTTTTCTCAAAGCATTTTTAATGCTCTTATGTCTCTCGTTACAGTCCCTACCACTCCCCCTGGACTCCTTCTCCTCAAAAGAGGGTATGGTAAGAAACTTCTTCTGAAGAAAATTCTTGTCTGATGATCAGGCACTGGCCTATTCAACCAGGATCCCTTTCCCACTAGATTATGCCTCCCCAGAGGAAGACTGTAATGGGGCTGACTCTCCAGTAGAGCAAATTTAATTTAGTGACACCCTGACCAGGATGCAGGAACATTTCAAGTGGGAAATCACTGAAATGACAGAAATTCTAAAATGTTATGACTTGCTGCAAGATGACACCCCCAGCTGTCTCCCCATATTTCCTAATTTCTTATATGTTTTTGCATCTTCTAGCAAGACTCCAGATTCACAGCCTCCTGCAAAAAAACAGATTTTATAAGGTGACGGCAGACTGCAAATTCTTATTCAGAGCAATCTCAGCCGATCCATCAGTCATCACTGTGTCTTCAGACAAACCTTCAAGGCTGCTTCCCTCACCCACCCTTCTGACAAGGACAGCAGGCATTGAGAGACAGGGCATAAAAGTATATATGTCTGCCACCCTTGCCTCTAGGGCAATCAACTACCAAACCCACATGACAAAATACTCTCTAGAGCTCTTGTCAGTTACCTAAAATTATTTCTGACCTGCCTGAATACAAGAATAAAGCTCTGGTTACATGCTTGCTGGGTGAAACCTCTGAGGTCACCAGGCCCTCAAATGTAGCTGTGATGCCATAGAGCCTTCCACTAGGGCAGCTGCCTCAGGGTCTGTCCTTAGGAGATTTGCATGGCTAAGACTACAACCTTTGCCAGAGGATATCACTTCCAAGTTAATGGAGGCTCCACTGGACAGTGAAGCCCTGTTTGGAACTGCAGCTGCTGACCTTTTCAAAACCTTGCAGGAGAAGGATAAGAAGATGAAATACTTAAAGTACCTCCTGATATCCCCTGTCCCACAATTCCAGAGAATTTACCCTTTTTTCCTGCTTTTGTCAGGATACAATCCAGGCCAGGTCAATCTAAGACCAAGAAATCTCAAAAGTGCAACAACCATTTAGGAATCCTCAACAAGCCCCATCTCCAAAACAGCCCTTTCTAGACAGGCCAGGATCCATTTGACTGTTTGGATCCCATTGCTCCCCCTCCTCTTTCCCTACACTTTTCCCTTTCAAGTCCAGTCTGGGAAAACATTATTCAAGAATATTAGGTTCTTTCCATCATAAAAAAAATAATATTTAATGGTCTAGGAGTTTTACCATCCTTCAGGGGCATTCTTCAATCACTCAAAGAACAACTCCCACTGTTTCCACAGGCGTTGCAAACCCTGCTGGATCAAGGCACCATTCAACATGTTCCTGTGCATCAAAGAGGTAAGGGGTTCTATTCCAGGTTGTTCCTAGTCCCAAGGAATGAAGGACCCATCTTAAACCTCTCCTTCCTAAACACCTACCTGAAAGTATCCACCTTCAGGATGCTGACATTACAAACTCAGTTCCCCTTGATCTTACCTCAAGCCTTTATAGTCTCAGTAGACATAAAGGATGCCTGTCTTCATATTCGCATCCATCCCAGCTACAGAAAATATCTAAGATTTGCTGTAGCCTCTGTACACTTTGTTTTCTGCCTTGACCTTTGGTCTTTTTACTGCCCCAAGGATTTTCTTAAAGTGCCTAGCACCAGTGATGGCGTTCTGCAAGATGTAGGGCATCAATTTTTCCATACTTGGACAATCTTCCTTTCCAAGAAGACAGTCCAGAGGTGCTACAGCAAGATCTCAACCACACAATTTCATCCTTCTTTCCCTGGGATTCACTATAAATTACCAAACATCAGTTCTCTTCCCATCACAGGACCACATTTTCCTGAGATGCAGGATCCATACAGACCTCATGCAGGTTTCCCTTCCCATCAAGATGGTTCAGGAGCCCACTGTCTTCTTTCAAAACCTCATGTCTTTCACACATTTCAGCCAGAACCTTTCTCAGAACCCTGGGCTTTATGGCATCCACCATCACAATTCTCCCTATGGCAAAAATGCACAAGGAAATGGCGGTGGTTCCTGAAATTGGTGGGGACACAACATGCACACCCTCTGAAGTTCCAAATTTCCCTTCTTCCCTGCCTGGAGGAAATAACTTGGTGGATTCAAAAACTTTCTGCCAACCTAGTTCTCCCACCAGTACAAGAGATGTTCACAGACGCCTCAGATACAGGCTGGTGAGCAGCCTTTGGCTCCATGAAAGCACAAGGCACCTGGTCACCCTCTCAAAGGAAAGATCACATCAACATAAAAGAAATGAGAGCACTACTGCTGACACTCCAGGCCTTTCAGTCTCTCCTCATTCCAGGGCCCTTAAAAGTCTTCACAGACATGACAGTGTTCCAGTATGTAAACAAATGGGGGGGGGGGGGACCAGTTCTTACCTCCTGTGCAGACTAGATGCAAGTGTGATATCTGGCAGTCAAAATTGCATACACACACTTCAGGCTGTATACATTCCCGCCAACCTGAATGTATTGGCAGACACATTGAGCAGGTCCAAAACACAGCCCATCAAATGGATGTTTCACGGGGATGTGTTTTTTTGACATTATCCACCAATGAAATGTTCCACAAGTAGATCTCTCTGCCACCCCCATGAACAGACAACTTCCTCAATTTTGTGCCAGAGACCCATACCCTCAGCTCTGGAAAGTGGTTGCACTCAGTCATGGAGAAGGATGTTCCTATTTGCATTCCCTCCCCTGCCTCTCATTCCAAAAATCCTACTGAAGATACAGCAACCCAGACCAAAAATCTTGTTGGTGACCCAATTTTGGCCAAGGTAACATTAGTTCCCCTTACTCCTGCATTTAGCCAAGGGCAATCACAAGTTATCCCACAGAGTGGACCCATTCACACAACATAAGGGAACCCTAATTCATCCTCACCTGTCAACTCTGCAGATGATGCTGTGGGTGATAGGGCCTTGATTCCACAAGGACAAGGTTGGGAGGGTGGCCTAATGGTTAAGGTGTTTGCCTTACAAACACAAGGTGCAGGGTTTGGGTCTCACAAGGGATAATTGGCTAGGCTTAAAATGGCTCGCAAGGGCAGTTAGCTTAGTATTAATCTATGAACCTATGCACTTTTTTCAGAGGACATGCTCAGGGTACTGCAGGAGGCCAGGAATCCCAACACTAGTAGGTGTTATTTATCAAAATGGAAAAGATTTACATTCTGGTGTCTCTCACATAATATGGACCCAGTAACAGTGGATGCCCCCACAGTCTTATACTCATTTGAGCTGCTGAATGCTATGCTGGCCTAACATATTCTTCAGTGAAAGTGCACGTCAGCCATCTCTACCTCCCTCGGCTTCCAGGTAAGAGGCCAAACATTTGCTGAAGAGACCTCCCAGGAGACAAGTTCCACCCCCCTGGGATCTTAACTTTGCCTTGGAAAAACTGACCCTGGCTCCCTTTGAGCCAGCAGCTTCTGCATCTCTAAAATTCCACTCCTGGAAAACAATCCTGCTACTGGCAATCACTTCTATCAAGAATTTCTGGACTTCAGGCCCTTATGGATTATTCTTCTTTCTTAGTGTTGCATAAGAACAGGGTTTCCCTCCACACCAACCCCTCATTTATGCCTAAGGTGGTAAATGAGTTATCACTCAACCAAGCTATCCACCTTCCCTTCTCCCCAAAACTCTACAGAAAGAGCTCTGCACATTCTGTACATACACCAAGGCAATAAGAGCACTGTAAACCAATAATCCAAAAAGAAACCGAACAGGCTGAAGTAAAAAAGATTTAATACGTTCCAAGTCGCAACAATAACTTTAAAATAAACAAAGAATCAAGTGCAATGCAGTAAGTGCTTTCATTTGGCTGTGCAAACTTCCTCTGACAAGGGAGCCGTCATTTCCTGTTCTTTAAATAACAAGGTGGCTCGCTCCATAGTTGCACCAATCAGTTTCCCTCTTAAACAAATAAACCCCTAAAAACATTTGTATAAAAATCTTTATTTGTAAACAGTAGTTTAATTTTTTTGTGTTCTGATAAATTAACTAAACAAAGCATACACAATCTATAACACAATTATTTAAAAATATGACATTAAAAAATGTCTATATATACATTTACTACTACCTGTCCAAAATGGAATTGTATGTAGATATAAATATAAACTAAATAGTAAATACTGCCAATAAATAATCATGACACAAACCAGTAAATGTAGGCGATTGAACATGCCTAATAATGTTATGGGTACTATCTGTCAAGGGATTTTTAACCTTAAAATGCTTCCAACAGAAAGTACACCATTTAATCCTGGCCAACAATGTACATTCAATTTAATCTGGCATTGTAATTCCATTTTTTTCCAGTAGAGTTTGCCATGCACTTCCCCTCTTATCTAATTGTAAAGTATCTAGGATTACAAATTTAAATGGATGTGAAGAATATATGTTCATGTGTTTTGCCAAACCATTTGTTTTGTTTTATCACTAATGGCCCGAATATGTTCACCCATCTGTTCTTTTAGTTTACGCTCTGTTTTCCCGACATAAAAACTAGAACAAGATGAACATATGGCAAAATAAACTATTCTATCAGTATTACAATTAACTTTCCCCAAGACTCTAATATTATTACCATTTATAATTACTAAGCTGGTTTCTAATACATACCTACAGTATTTACACCTAACACACTTGTGCATAATGCCACACCTAGTGTTTCTTTAGGTTTTAAAACATTTTTTTAAATTAAGTCCTTTTTTGTAAACTATAGTCGGGGTGAAATGAAATTTCTTATGTAAAGTACTATCATTTGTCAATAAACTCTAATTTTTAAAGAGAATATTGCATATAGTATGACTGTCAGAAAGTTCACAAAAGAGTTGTCCAGGAGATGAAACTACCACAATTTCAGTCAGACGGTCAAAAAACGTTGCTGTAATTAAATGTGAAACAGTTCAAGTCAAGCGAATAATTCATTAACGCTCTTTTATTTCCAGACATGCGTTTTCATCCCAACACATTAGGACTTCATCAGATACATTTAAAAACATGATTACCACTTTATATACCAAATAATTTCACTGTTAACCTATAATAAAAGATTCAATTAGTTCAAACTAACGAATCATTTTCTATTACCCATGAATATTCATTACCCTCATTAATATTTATAATTAAAAACGTACTTTTGTTTCAAAACTTCTTTAAAGCATTTGTTGGATAAATTATATATGTTTATGACATTTGAGAATTAAAAATGTAAATAATGTGAAGTTCATGTATAAAACCGTACAAAATATACTTTAATATGGGTCTAACTAAATAGATTTAAAATGAGTGTATTTATTCCATTGATAAGTCTCCCTCTAGTGTTAAAAACTAATAAAGCACCTGAATTCCTAAAAGCACCTTCTAATGACACTATATATAAATATTACACTAATAATTATGAATATAAATAAATAAATATATGTATTAATAAATATGTAATAAATACTTCTCATAAAATTAAAAATAATAAATATATAATAATTTAATATAATAAATATGTATGTAAAAAATCTTTTAAAAAAACTTTTTAAAAAACTATACTTTGTTGTGTTTTAATTTTAACAAAGGTCCTATAGAAATAGTTTCATTTAACCCAGGTTTCCTACTGGCATCAAGGAAAACCTGCCACCACAATTCCCTACCTTCCAATTTTACTTCCCATGGACCCCCTCTATGGTCAGGTTTAACCTGTTCTAACACAAAGAATAAATAATTGGCTCCTTCACACATTTTTGAATGCTTATAAAGTGCATTTGTTTCTCTGGCCCTACTGATATCATATAAGTGTTCATATATGAACACACTTGCCAATAAAAATGCCTGACACTGTTGGCAGATAGATATATATACTACTCCCTGTGTACTACAAGTATAAAAATCCTTATTTACTATATTTTTATTTCTACTTTCTATATATAACTCTTTCTGATTCATAACATATACACATTGGGAACATTTTCCACATTTAGATGTTCCTGTCCTATTATTAACTTTATTGTACTTATTCAATCCTTCTAATTTTTTCCTAATATTAGGTGGGTTCCTGTAGGTAATATTAGGTTCCATTTTCTTAATTTCATCTAAATCTGATAACAATGAAAATTTGTCCCATTCTTTCATAAAAACATTTTTTATGTTTTTATTAAAATTATTAAATTCAACCACTAATCTCTTTTTAAGTGGTTCCTCATTCATTCCTAGTCTGACTTCTGTTACTTTTTCAATTTCCATTTGTCCTTTTATAGATTGAAATTGTCAGTCTACCTGCCTCCATTTCCTTTCTAATCCCTTTAACCATTTCCTGTGGATAACCTCTCTCTATAAACATCAGTTCTAATTTATTACATTCTTCTAAAAAATCTGTTTCCCCACTCGTCATCGTAGATCCTCTCACAAATTGACCTTTTATTATATTTTTCTGACAATGTGGAGGACGAGAACTATCATAGTGGAGAAAATAATTTACATATGTATGTTTTCTATATACTCTAGTCTCAAATTGATTATTTTTCTTTATAATTTCTACATCCAAATAAGTAATTATTTCATTATTCATAACATATGTAAATTTCAAAAAATTAGTGGTGGAGCCAATGTATTCCATAAATTCTAAAACCTTTTCTTCTCCCCCTGTCCAAAAAATAATAATGTCATCCAGGAATCTGTAATAAAGTGTCCAAAATTTGCTATACACAGACTGTATAACATATTTTTCCTCCCATTTAGAAAGGACAATATTAGCAAAAGTGGGGGCACATGCAGCCCCCATGGAGACTCCTGTCTTTTGCTTGTAATATTCCCCATTGAAAGTTAAAAAATTATTTTTAAGTATGGTGTCCATTAATGTGACTATGGTAATTTTCTCTTCGTGTAATAATTGTGTGTCCCCAAAAACCTTGTCCTCAAAATATTCCATCCCTTCCTTATGTGGGATGCATGTAAATAAATCAATTATATCTATAGTTACAAATAGGATGTCTTTACTATATATTTCTGGTGTCAATACCCTTAAAAAAATCCCAAGAATCTCTCAAAATATTTTTATTATTAACCCATATATGTTTCACCTTATTGTCAACATATTTAGCTAAAGGTACTGTTTTTGCCCCCTCTGCTGTGACAATAGGTCTAAAGGGAGGATCTCTCTGTTTTTTATGAATTTTGGGTATTCCAAATATCGTGGGTACCCTAGGTTTTTTAACTTCCAGAAATTTAAATGTTTTAATATCAATCACTTTCTCTAGAACCAGATTTTCTAATAAAATATCTATTCTTTTGTAAGCTATTAACATTTCATCTTTTGAAACAATTGAATATTTATTTTCATTATTTAATATTTCAAACATTTTAACTTCATAATCATTCTTCCCCATGATGACAATTCCTCCCCCTTTATCTGGTTTCATTAGTCTTAACATGGTATTATTTTGTAACTCTCCTAATAACTTATATTCATCATCCTTCAGATTTTTATACATCCTTCTTGAATTACTTTTTTCTCCTTCTTTCCTGATTTCCCTTTCCAACACGTTCTCAAAATTCTTAATTTGTGGTAATAATGGGGGGTTATATAAAGAATTCCTAACTAACTGGGCAGGACCAATGTCGTTTCTATTAAAACCAACCCTAGATGCCAGTATCGACAAATTAATTTTCCTCATAAACATTTTGATATCTAAAATAGTGTTTGTTACCTCACCTTTCTTTACTGGGTTGAATTTCAACCCCTTACTTAACAAACTGAAATATGTTTTGTTTAATACCGTGTCACTAAAATTGTATATGGTAAATCTATTACACAAGGATACTGATATGGAAATACTGGAAGCGGACAGTGGCCCAGCTATTAAAAGGAAAAGGGAGCTTATTGGTGAGGAATTCTTAACCGGAGACCCTGGAGATAAGCAACCCACATCTTTTGATCCGAGGCGAACGCCAAGAGTCTTACAACCAGAAGGTTAATGCCAAATCAAGACACATTAATGACAACCCAGGACACGAGTTTAAATTCAGGGCCATAGACCAACAGGTTAGTGATGGAAGGGGTGGCCATGATTCATTAAAACTCGAAAGGAAAGAGCTTCTCTGGCAACTTAGGGTAAATGCAAACCAGAGACCTGGCATTAATGAAATGTGTTCAATCCAGTGCATATTGAGACTTAAGAATCTAGAGAGGTAGGACATCCCTCCTCTTAAATACTATTAGCCATTAATCCATTCCAACTGTTTTTTCACCACATTTCCCACCCACTCTATTCCATCCATCTTGCCCTTCACCACCCCTTTATGAGTAGGTTGTGAGTTTTAATATGCTCGCTTTAGGTTTTACTTGTTTGGAGAAGTAACAATGGTACCGTCTGTGGTACGTGCCCTTTTACCCTACTTTACTATTTTTACATCTTCTTTATGTTAGTAACTATTTCACCTCCCCCCGGTAGTTACTTTCATGCAGGGGCAAGGCGACTTGTTTAGCAATGACAGCTAGTTGAGTCTGTGGATTTATCCACGTTAGTACAATAGGTGGATTTTTTAAAAACACACTCAGATACAGACAAGATTAGGAATTTCCGTATAACACCAACACTTACATCATGCACAGTTCATATTGGTGGACAGTAAAGCGTAAAGAAATAGGCATGTGGTCTGCTTTTACCAGGGCCTGCCTATTGTTGGCTGTATAGTACCCTTTGACACTGTCTTCTACAATACAGCTTTTTATAAATTGTTTTTTTCCTTAAAAATTCGTTGTTAACTGTTTAAACATTTTTAAATATTAGTAACTTGTAGAATGTGGGATGCCTTCCTTTTATAGGTGTAAATACACTATAAGCTATATTACATATCGAATTAGCACACATCCTACATTTCTTTATTGTTATATTTTTTATTCTTTATTGTGACATTTCCTCACACTTTTATACACACATATAAACTTAGTGTAATACACACTTTGATGTATCGGTTTTTAAAGTTTTTTATTGTTGGGGCTTAAATGTATAAGCATTTACTATGTAAATGTTTTGCATGGTCTGTTTTTTTAAAAAGCTGCATCAGATATTTGTCTCTTTAATGGACGGCAGTAGAAAACGTTGACTTACAATGAGGTTAACAGGTTCATTAAATGTACTAATTTGTTTTAATTGATGGGTGTTTAAAGGCAAGCCCATTTGAGAGTTTCACTGTTTTGGCTTTTGAAGAAGTATAGTATTTACTTGTCGAAAAGTGTATGTTACTGAACGCACTTCAATTCTTTATTCAATAAACGATAGCTAATTTTAGCAATCTCGTTGAGAGCGTCTTGCTTCCTACAGTTTTGGTTTTGGTAATAATAGGACAGGAACATCTAAATGTGGAAAATGTTCCCAATGTGTATATGTTATGAATCAGAAAGAGTTATATATAGAAAGTAGAAATAAAAATATAGTAAATAAGGATTTTTATACTTGTAGTACACAGGGAGTAGTATATATATCTATTTGCCAACAGTGTCAGGCATTTTATATTGGCAAAACGGAGAGAGTGTTCATATATGAACACTTATATGATATCAGTAGGGCCAGAGAAACAAATGCACTTTATAAGCATTCAAAAACATGTGAAGGAGCCAATTATTTATTCTTTGTGTTAGAACAGGTTAAACCTGACCATAGAGGGGGTCCATGGGAAGTAAAATTGGAAGGTAGGGAATTGTGGTGGCAGGTTTTCCTTGATGCCAGTAGGAAACCTGGGTTAAATGAAACTATTTCTATAGGACCTTTGTTAAAATTAAAACACAACAAAGTATAGTTTTTTAAAAAGTTTTTTTAAAAGATTTTTTACATACATATTTATTATATTAAATTATTATATATTTATTATTTTTAATTTTATGAGAAGTATTTATTACATATTTATCAATACATATATTTATTTATATTCATAATTATTGGTGTAATAATTATATATAGTGTCATTAGAAGGTGCTTTTAGGAATTCAGGTGCTTTATTAGTTTTTAACACTAGAGGGAGACTTATCAATGGAATAAATACACTCATTTGAAATATGTTTAGTTAGACCCATATTAAAGTATATTTTGTACGGTTTTATACATGAACTTCACATTATTTACATTTTTAATTCTCAAATGTCATAAACATATATAATTTATCCAACAAATGCTTTAAAGAAGTTTTGAAACAAAAGTACGTTTTTAATAATAAATATTAATGAGGGTAATGAATATTCATGGGTAATAGAAAATGATTCGTTAGTTTGAACTAATTGAATCTTTTATTATAGGTTAACAGTGAAATTATTTGGTATATAAAGTGGTAATTATGTTTTTAAATGTATCTGATGAAGTCCTAATGTGTTGGGACGAAAACGCATGTTTGGAAATAAAAGAGCGTTAATGAATTATTCGCTTGACTTGAACTGTTTCACATTTAATTACGGCAACGTTTTTTGACTGTCTGACTGAAATTGTGGTAGTTTCATCTCCTGGACAACTCTTTTGTGGATTATTGGTCTTTTAGAGTTGTATCACTCTTTTTTTGTGATTACTGTCAGAAAGTTGTAATAAAGCTCCTAGTGAAATTGTTTTTATTATTATTATTAAAACAATCATTACCTTTATTATTACTTGTACGGTATGATTCATTTTGTTCATTACTCTCAGAAACACTCAGATTAGTGCATGTGACATCTAGTGTGTTTATGCTAATAGGAGAATGAGATATGTCTTGTGTCCCACCTAGCAAAGGTTTAAAGTACCCACTGTCACGTTTTGTCATGACTTCATTCATTATATTATCAATCATTGTGTAAGGATAGCCTCTGTGTGTAAACATATTCTTCAATAAATTACATTCTGAAACAAAATCATCCCACTTTCTGTTGGAAGCATTTTAAGGTTCAAATCCCTTGACAGATAGTACCCATAACATTATTAGGCATGTTCAATCACCTACATTTACTGGTTTGTGTCATGATTATTTATTGGCAGTATTTACTATTTAGTTTATATCTACATACAATTCCATTTTGGACAGGTAGTCGTAAATGTATATATAGATATATTTTTTAATGTCATATATTTTTAAAGAATTGTGTTATAGATTGTGTATGCATTGTTTAGTTAATTTATCGGAACACAAAAACCAAAATTACTGTTTACAAATAAGAAAGATTTTTATACAAATGTTTTTGATACTTTTTTTGTTTTTAGGGGTTTATTTGTTTGAGGGAAATTGATTGGTGCAACTATGTAACGAGCCACCTTGTTGTTGTTTAAAGAACAGGAAACGATGGCTCCTTTGTCAGAGGGAGTTTGCACAGCCAAACAAAAGCGCTTACTGCATTGCGCTTGATTCTTTGTTTATTTTAAAGTTATTGGTGCGACTTGGAACATTCTGTACATACATAGACTGCTGGGTTTTATCTTGACAAAACCAAGACCATCAGGAAATCTGACCAACTGTTTGTGTCTTTCCATACTAGAGCCCTAGGGCTTCCAGTCTCTAGGCAAATTATTTCCAACTGAATTTCAAAATCTATTTCCTTTTGCTATGAATACCATGGAAAGACCTTTTCTTCCTCAGTTAAGGCACGCACTGAGAGCTGTTGCCTCATCTGGTGCATTCTTCAAAGGGTTGGACACAAACTCCTTTCTGGAGGCAGATACTTGGACTTCAGTCCATACCTTGACCAAGCACTACAAATTGGACATCTCCAAATCCAGGGCAGGCTTTGCTAGGGCTATTCTTCATGGCTTCCTAGAAAGCTTCTCTGCCCCTACCTCCTCCCTCTCCTCCTCCTCATGAGCTTTTGCATTCTCCCTCATTTAAAGAATACTGCAACAGCAGAATAGGACGACGTAGGTTAGTTGTGTAAAATCTTACCATAAAGTTAGATGTTCTCCTGTTCTCTGTTGCAGTATTCTATCCCACCCTCCATACCCCTGCATTTGTTGTTCCTTGGATGTACCTGCCATACATACCTATTTCTCAATCATTCTCCCTGGAGTGAGGATGGTGCATGTGTACATTGCTTTTATGGCCTACATCTGATAACCTACATGCGACATACCACTCACGATAGGCATTAAAGCCTTTTGTATACTGACCAACGTCAGGTTGCTTGGCAGGCAATCTCCCTCGTGTAGAGTATACTATTGCAACAGAGAAAAGAAGGGCATCTAATGTTATGGTAAGATTTTACACAACTAACCTTTCATCTTGAGTGCAGCCTTAAGTTTTATGGTGGAAGAGTTGACATTCCTTTCAAACTATATTGCCTTGGTAACCCTTACATTTTTGTCCCAGGAGATGCTTTATTTTATTTATTTTTATTTTTTTTTTTGTTGTTGTTGGTGAGAAGGATCTTCCAAATGTCAGGTCCTAATTTATAAAGAACCTTACACAGTCATAATTGACCTAGGTTAAGTTCTATAGTTAATCCCTCCTTTATGTCTAAAGTGGACTTGAAATTAGCCATCCAGTTTTGATGGTGTTCTACCTTAAAAACACAAATAAAGAGGAGAGGATGTCCTGTTTAATGTATGTGCACATGGTGCTGTGGTGTTTTATTAAAAGAACCAAAGACTTTGGACAGCTGTTTGTTTCTTTTATGCCAGGCAAACAGGATATATCAATGCATATCAAACACACTCACAATTGCTGGCTATTTACATAGTATTTTGCTAAAAATAATCCTAGAAGGACATTGGAAGGACAGATAAGGGTCCACTCTTCAAGGACAGCAGCCTTGTCAGGTATACACTTGATCACTATCCTTACATTTTCTAAACATTACAAACTAGCCTTTTAGAATAGGAGAAGGTTAGCCTTTGCCAGTGCTTTCTTGTAGTCTAGGCTGACCATCCTGAAGAGTAGCTAACTGCTTTATTCCCAGATGATACTGCATTATTGATCCTTTTGGTAAACCTAGTTCAGTGAGTACACTCACTATTGTAGAAGATGTTCTAAACAGGATAATTCTCAGTTTAGGTTCCCACCCACCTTCTGGGAGAGAAGATGTGAGATTCAAAGAGCCATCCTTGTCTTTCTGTCTGGGAATAAGACCACAGGTGGTGTATGTTAAGTTGCTCTTTGCACTCTGCATTTGGTGGTGATCTGACATGAGGAAGATCCATTGCATTTTTTTCTGCCCTTTCATTAGAAAAAGGGACATGAGCCAGATGTTTTCCTCATCATAGGGGGTTACTAGGCTAATCGGCCTGTGACCCTTACAAGCCTATCCAAGAGTTTATCCCCAAAAAAGAAACCTCAGTCAGCACTTGTCACCCCCTGTTAATGAGTGACAAAGATGGAACCCCTGGGACAAATTTGTTTCCCATCCACTCAAGGTTGCCCTTGAAGAGGGTCAGTGAGATACTCTGACATGTATGGGAACTCTATTCCAGAGACAGGGCAGCCTCTGGGAGACAAACCTGTCTCTCCATCAGGTTATGTTCATATTGCATATTAGGATCATAAATGCACACCTGCACTCTATTTTGAACCCAGTACCATCACACTCGCAGACAAGTGCTTCAACACACGAAGCCATACAGCTTATTCCACATAGTCGACTGTCAAGACTTCGTGTACTGTGAGATGCTTCCCAATATCTAGGTGGAACTGAATCCTGTACTTTATACCAGGGGGCACCTAGGCAAATTGCCATGGATAAATTGTCTACCAGAACATTCTTGCTAGTGATATTTTTGTCAAATAAGATCTGAAAAATGCATAGGTTATTAAGCTCCTTTTAGTTAAATGTAATGGTGGTGATCTGGGTAAGGAGAGGGCTTCAGGTTCACTCTGGAATAACTAGATAATCTAGAAGTAAAGCTGGAACAACAGATTTCCATGAATGAGGAATGATATTTTAGCAGTGATCCTTCCATTTGAACATCTACTCATATGGCAAGTGTACTCACCCAACTGTATTTTTCATAAACTTCAAAAAAAGTCTGAGTTTGTTGGGGGAATGTCATGCAATAGTGCGAGCTAAACCACAGTCTTAGGCAGGTATTTGGTGACAGCAACAAGATCAAAACAGATGAGGAAAAAAATGACAAAATAGTCAAGAAAGATAAAGTTAAAGATGATGCTTCAATTCCTGGTGCAAATGGTGTCACACCGTTAAAGGCTTTCACTACAAGGGGAATACAGTTTACTAAAAAAAAAAAAAAAAAATTTGAAAAAGGCCATCAGCAATACTGGTCATAAGGAAGAGTTAAAAACTTTCACCTTCACTAATGCAAATATTTAATGAGTCCAAGATACCCACGCCTTCAGAATAGTTTCTGCAACCTGAAAGTCATGTCTGGAAGGAAACCGCATCAGATCATATGACTAAAGAAGTTTGAAGTAAACATCAACTTGGATATGGCTGTGGGGGGAACTCAGCACCCCCATTTCTATCCTCCACAAAAGTTCTTAGGTGTATTGGATGGCTTCAGGCTGCTTATTTTTTTCCGTAATCTGGTTGGCTTTTGGCTATATTGCTAGCTTTTTGTAGTACAACTTTAATTCATTTTTGTTAGGATTTTTTTTGTATAGACATTAACACTCACAGCTATGCCTTCCTTGATGTTGAAATGCACTTGTGGATGACAGATTTCACTGCCCAGCAGTTTCACTAAGAACCTAATTTGTTTGGCAGTTGGTCACAATGCTTGCAGTTGTTCCTTCTGAGATTCAGCTTAGTGACTAAGCTGCACAGCTGGAAAGCAAATTGAAAGTTTCTCTGACTGAAGAAGTAGTCCTGGGCTCTACATCTTCACTGCCTTACTGTTTTGATATGGTCCAGGGCATTGAATTATCTTCCAAGTCAGAAAAACATAAGCATGTATCTGAGAACTAAATAATGGGGGGAGTACAGGAATATAACTCCCTAGTGGCAGTAGGTGCTCCCATTAATGATGTATATATAACATGACTCTCTGCTGGCAGGAATTGTCTGCAGCTCTGAATAGAAAAAAAATATTAAATGTGAGTGTGCAAGGTCTTGAATTTAACAAGCAAAGTAGTAGTTTTCTGCTTCACTTATCCATTTAAAAGCATTCTACGACATTTAAGCTGCTTAATTCTGTTACCAAAAGCGATATCTCCAGTCTAAGTCACATTTATACAGAGGTTTTGTGTGCACTCTGCATTTGATACACTGTAGTTGTTGCACACTAAATGCGAGCTGCACAAGTAGTAATTTAGGTGTGTGCTGACCTAAGTACAGAACAAATAGAGCTGTAGATGTGAATGAACTAAAGCTATTTGTTACAGACCCCAGCACAAAATTGATGAGGCCTCTCCCATTAATGTAAAGTCATGCTTTTCTCTTAGCCTTTCACACTTGCTATATTTCCATTTCATTCACTACCTCCTAGCCGACTTTCCCTAACACAGGCTATGATTTACTGGTGGAAGGGAGACCATAACTACATCCTAGGCACCAACTCTCCTTCCTATAGGTGCTGAACACTAAATTTCAGTCCAGAAGTATTTACTCTTCAGATGTCACTGCCCTTTTAAGCAGTGGTCTGTGGACAAATTCCTTGATGATGTCATTCTAACCTGTATTGGTGTTTTTCAGACTATACTTTTGGCAAATACCCGTTATCAATAGTGGGGCATAGGTATCATCACAGGTGCTTTATTCTGCAGTTATCTGTCATACATGCATCCTTGTTTTAGGGCACAGACCCACCATCACTTTTTATGGTAGCTGGCAGCCTACTTACCTTAGGCTGTAACCCATATAATGGTTTGCTCGTTGCTCCGAGCCTTACTTGGTATAAAGGGTCTAGATTAGATAATCAAACTTTCAAAAGTTTGACTGTCATATGGCCGACACCATATGATCGAACTTTTAAAAGTTTGACTGTCATATGGCCGACACCATATGATCGAACTTTTAAAAGTTTGACTGTCATATGGCCGACACCATATGATCGAACTTTTAAAAGTTTGAATATCTAATAAAAAGAAAATAAATTAAAATAACCTATCTAAATGGTTTAATAGGGGGGCAAGCCCCCCTGCACCCCACACTTTAAATATACCAACTCAGAGATCGCACTACAGTGCAGAAAAAGGAAATCTTCTCATTCCACGCTGTATGGAGATTTCCGTTAAAATGTTTGAACTTTCAAAAATTCGACCATATGACATTCGAACTTTTGAAAGTTTGATTATCTAATATAGACCCTGGTATAAACATATTTTACCTCCTTTATTCTGCTACCTCTTTCCATCCTGATGTTTAACCACCCCCACCTTTTGCAGTTACTTTTTTCCTAGGGTGGTCTCGCATTCAAAAAGGTTCCAATTTTTTTCTTACTCTGATTTCTCAGGACCACAGAGCCCTGCGAAGCTTAATATAAAGGCATTTAAAACCCAAACTAAACATCCCTGTAAAAGATGTGGATGAGGATAATGAGAAACTGCCTTCTGTACTAGACCCACAGGTTGAAGGAAGTACACTGATTCATACAAAAAATGTGGGGAGGGTGCTACATAGTCTCACATCCCTAGAGGTGTCTGCAACAGCACTATCACAAGTGAGGCCTAAAGTTGACGGTCCCATATGACAGATAAACTGCAATTCAAAAGAAAGCAAAGAACTTAAATTGTCACACCATTAAAGACTTTTTTCAGAGGGCCTTCTTGCATGCACCCTGCACTCCTGCTACTTGTGTGCAGTAACTCTGAGATCACTATACCTCAGAGTAGGGGGATACTCAGAGCTACTATGACCTTGCATTTGGGATATTGTCCCACACATTCACATTTTCAGAACTACTGCAACCTTGTGCTCAGGATATAGTCCCCCACATTCACACTTGCAGTTCATCAGTTCTAAAGATTGCAGTTCTATACCTCAGCAATTCAACAAACACAATCATCATCATCATCTTCTTTCGGCTGTTCTCATTAGGGGTCGCCACAACAGATCACCTGTTTCCATTTCTATATGTCCTCTGCATCTTGCTCTGTCACACCAACCACCTGCATGTCCTCTCTCACCACATCCATAAACCCTATCTTAGGCCTTCCTCGTTTCCTGTTACCTGGTAGCTTCATCCTTAGCATCTTTTTCCCAATATACTCAGCATCCCTCCTCAGCACATGTCCAAACCAATGTAATCGTGCCTCTCTGGCTTTGTCTCCAAACCTTCCAACCTGGGATGACCCTCTAATATACTTATTCCTAATCCTGTCCACCCTTGTTACACCCAGTGCAAATCTTAACATCTTTAATTCTGCCACATCCAGCTCAAACTCCTGCCTTTTTGTCAATGCCACTGTCTCCAACCCATATAACATAGCTGGTATCACTACCCTCTTGTAGACCTTCCCTTCCACTTTTACAGGTACTCGTCTGTCACAAATCACTCCTGACACTCTTCTCCACCCACTCCATCCTGTCTGTACTCTCTTCTTCACCTCTCTTCCACACTCACCGTTACTCTGAACTATTGACCCCAAGTATTTAAACTCATTCACCTTCGCCACCTCTACTCCCTGCATCCTCACCATTTCTCTATCCTCCCTCTCATTCACACACATATATTCTGGCTTAGTCCTGCTGACCTTCATTCCTCTTCTCTCTAGAGCATATCTCCATCTCAACAGGGTCTCCTCCACCTGTTCCCTACTCTCACTACAGATCACAGTGTCATCTGCAAATATCATAGTCCATGGGGACTCCTGTCTGATCTCGTCTGTCAACCTGTCCATCACCATTGCAAATAAGAAAAGGCTCAGAGCTGATCCTTGATGTAACCCCATCTTCACCTTAAATGAATCCGTCACTCCCACCGCAGACCTCATCGCTATCACACTACCCTCGTACATATCCTGTACAACTCTTACATACTTCTCTGACACTCCTGACTTCCTCATACAATACCACAACTCCTCTCTTGGCACCCTGTCATATGCTTTCTCTAAGTCTACAAAACCACAATGCAACTCCTCCTGACATTCCCTGTACTTCTCCATCAACACTCTCAGAGCAAACATCGCATCTGTAGTGCTCTTTCCCGGCATGAAACCATACTGCTGATCACTAATCATCACGTTTGACTTGGGATCTCTGTCCTAAAAATCCCCGTGAGCAGAGGTCTACAGTGTTAAATTTTTATTTTGCTTTTTTTTTTCCCTGGGTTTGTCCAGCTGGGTTTAGTAAAAAACCTCTCTTCAGTGAAGGCCCAGGTAGAAAAGCTGCAATGTAGTGTAAGCATTTTTAAATAGGCATTCAGCAAAATACATGAACAGAAGTTAAGTTTGTTTGCCTTTTCGGCTTTTCCCGGTTAGGGGTCGCTACAGCGGAACTCCGTTCCGCTAATGATTGGCAGTAGATTTTTATGGTGCTGAGTTGCCAGCCCATTCACGCATGTCTTTTGGAGGCCGCTCGACCGCGTTAAGTAATATACCTTAATTACACATACATTTTCATATGAATGTAATCTGATTAGAAAGTAAAGGCAGCTATTACAACATAAAATATACTTTTGCATTAGTAGATGTTGAACACTGAGTATATGAAGAGGTGTATTATTGAGTTTGTCAAACATAATAGATAACATGATTTGTGCATAGAAATTCAAAGAGATGGGGTGAGGGAAGGGAAGTAGGTATGGTAGAAGATGTTAATACTGTAGTTAAGAGGTAGAGTATAAAGTAGGTTCAAAAACATACATACACCTCTCTCTCTCTCTCTCTATATATATATATATATATATGGTTTACTATCAAAACACAGAAATGCAGTACTGCAAGTGATCATAATTTGGAAACTATATGGTCGAAATGTGAAACATTTTACCTCCCACATGCTGAACATGGTAAAGCCGATGTTTTGATGTTCAACATTTCCTAGAGAGGAGTGTGAAAACCCATTTGCCATCCGGGATGTCGAACAGGAAGAACATTTTGACAGTGTAGATTTGACAAAAAATGCAATCAATATTACAAATCTTTGAAGCTGTATATTTGATCAAGTGTATGTCGAATGAATCCATTTCTGTTTTTTGATAGTAAACATATATAAATTCCCTTCACAAGCTTGAAGTTTAAAAACTTCAAACTGCAAATGCTGAAGACCATAAGATCGAAGTTTTGAAACTTAGAATGGAGATCACTGTACAGCGCGGAATGGGAAATTTACTGTTTTCCTCACTGTAGTGCAATCTTCAAGTTGGTATATTTATTTATCAGGGGTTGTAATGTAAAAAAAAAATTGTATTATGTATTTATTTTTTTTATTATGTATTTATTTATTTTTTATTATTGAAGTTTGAAAAGTTCGATCTTATGGTCTCTACCATTTGCCGTTTGAAATTTTGAAACCTTGAGCTTGTAAAGTAGATCCATATTTATATTTGTATATATGGTTATCATAAGTATAGAGCTGGGGGATGGGCAGTGTCCCAAAACTATGTATGAATCTGGTAGATGTTAGTAAAACTATTCAGGTATAGTGAAGACTGGTTGTGGTGCATAGGAATCTTTGTGAGGAGAAATAATTTTATGATATGGCAAGCTGAGGATTACAGTGTCATTTATTTTGAAGGGTATACTGGAGCAGATTCATTGATTTAATAGGTGAAGTTTTAGTGGTGGTAATAAGTTTGCATTCTGAATGGATCTCAGTGGTAGTGGGATGTGGTTCCAAATTTTTGCTACTCTATTTTAATATAGATGGTCACTTGCAGTAGGTTCACTCCAATCAGATTGAAAAGTTATCAGTGGTTAACCACAAGATTTTTAAGTAATGACAGTCCACAACCTCACCCCCCCACCTTATGTTATTTGTATTTTTAATAACCAGTCTCTTTTTGTTTATTCCAGAACTGTAGGGCTACTGAGTGCTTCTGTGGCAGTACTCTGTTAATGTTTTGATGTGGGAAATACGAATGACCAAACCAGTGGTTCACATACATTCTGGTATATTTTGTTTCAACAAGAAATGGGATACTGTTTAACAATTTAATTTACAAGCCCTTTAATACTGGAATTTGTCCAGCTTTAGAGACCAGACTGCTTAACAGAAATTGTAATTATACTTTTCAAAATGCAGGCAATGTTTAATTAACCAGATACCCCCTTTACAAATTAGCCAGTCCTGAAAAAGCCTTTTCATAAAATGCACCTTCAAATTGAACAAACTCCAAGAAAAAATAAAACATGGATTCAAACAACGTAAAAGTTACCTGATAAAACAGTATGCTTGCAAGTATTTCAGAGATGTGGGCTAGACAGCACCTGTGAGGTAACAATTATATTTTCCATCTAGTGGCCAAAAAGAAGTAATTCAGAACTTATCATATTCATTGAAATGGTTCTTTGGAAAAGAACCGTTTGCTAATTTGCTCTGACAGTAATGAACTGTACCTACCTGAAAATATAAAGTGATCCGTTCATAAATGAAAATGCAGTACTGTGCAGTATCTGCAGCTATGTTAATGCCAGTGTAAATTACTGTGTAAATAGTTCTACACACTGTTGCCAAAAACAGAGTATATTAGGTTTTCCCTAGAGATAACTTTGCTGAAGGGCCAGACAGCCTCTCCAGAATTACTGGAACATGTACAACCCCTACATTGCAAAGGGTAGAACAGCCTGGTTTTCTTTATAGAAAGCAGAAAGCCGGGGGGGGGGGGGTACCACCTTTTCATAGTTCCAGAACAGATAGGAGACTTCCTTCTTGCACTATACCTCAGGAAGTCCATCCTGTATATCAGATTCTGAATGATACTGATGGGTTCCCTGGTGTTATCCTGAGTTTGGGCATTGCCTTACTTACAGACCACTGGGATAATTGTAAACTGGGAGGAATCCTCTCTATCCCTAACTAAGGGGCCACAGTTAGAGACTCTTGGGGTCCTTCATTCCAGAACTCAGTAAGTTGACTCGGACATCCTATATAAGGACGCAGCAAAGTACAGGCTGGGATTCTGCTGTGGTACTAGGGCCTTAAGGCAACAAACATTTTCTCACTTCTTTTCTTAAGCCTGAATAGTTGTTGCAGTGAATACTGAGGTTGCCATTGGCTAGAAAGGCACCACATGTTTTCTTTTCAGATCCTGATCACTAGAATCTGGGCTGGTGAACCATTCTGACCAAACTGCATGTGAGTTTTCCCTTCTTGCAGAGCTCATGATGTCATACAATGATAAATGATATGATAGCAAGTTGAGGGCTCACTTGGGCTCTTTGCTTCTTCAGGGAAATGGATCTCCCAGGAGGAAGGACTTTACGTTAACCTACTGGAGCATTTGGGATTTCTTGCCCTATATATTCTGAAAGGGAAACTAGACAACAAAGATCCTTTTCAGGTTGGATGAACAAGCTGTTTTGTGGTACTTCAACAAAGAAGAAAGCACACACCTGTATCACCTTTGCAGAGAAGCAGTACAGGTCCTGCAGTGGGCCACAGACCTGGGCACCACTATTAACGGCCATTTACATCCTGGGAAAGCATATCGGCACAGTCACTCAGCTACATCTATAGCCTTATGTTGGAGATCAAGAATTTAGAAATCCTTCCTGCTGTAGGTATACCAGGACTGGAGCACCCCTGAGCTTGGTCTGTTTGTTATTTGGGAGAATTCACTTCTGCTTGGTTCGGCTGTGAAAGGTGACGATGGATGGCATTCTTTGCACCATCGCATGAAGTATTTTTGTACAGCTTTCCTTTCTGCCATTTGATTCTGTATGTCATCTCAGAATTCAAAAAGAAAAAGACCAGTACTCATCCTATTGCCTGTGAGGGCCAAGAAGAATGTGGTTTTAAGCACTCATTATTACTGACAATAAAAGGAGATGGACCCTTCCATGGTTAGCACTGGTCCATCTGCTGTGTTGGCAGCTGATTCCATATCACGGTCTGCCTCTTAATTATAAGTTCCTTGCTTCTACCAGACCTACTGGTGGATGTTTTGGACCTGATGGAGGCCTTACACTTGCCAGACTTGATCTATTAAATGGAATAGACCTTCTTTTGTATCTGACCTCATACGTAGAATTAAACATTTTATATGGGATTCTCCTCATCAGTAACATCCGCAGACATTCTGCTGAGTCAGTTATAGCAAATGTATACTATTCATTTCAACTGATGTTTGAGGAAGCCTTCAGCAGTTGGTGCTTATTGTTGCAACATTCCTCTGTCTGGATGGTTCTCTCTCAAACTTTTACCGATGAGAATTCCTGGAAGGTGAGCAGGCATATGATTATAGTCTTATTTGCATTTCAAGCTCTGCTTACTGAACGTGATAACAGTTTTAAACTCTCGAGACTCAAATGTGTAAGATTACTGTTTTTCGGTGTATTTCCTTTTCTCCAAAGTATGGTGATCTTAGAGTTACTATATAGAAATAGTTGCATGTGGGGATATAGCCCTCATCCCCACATAGTACTGTGCAGAGAAGGTTGCCAAAATAGCTTTAAAGGAAAAAGGAATTCTCACCTTTCAGTCTTCTTTAGTTTTGTTGTTTTGTAATTGAGACTTGCAGCTATGGGTCCTGGAATTTATAATAGAAAACCTGCTAGGTGCACAAGGGATGAACTAAGTAGTAAAAGGTAGCTGGAATAAAGAAGCTGAACCACGACAAAGTAACATTTTCTTTTTTAATACAAAATGGTGAGCGCTTTCGCAGTGGTAACCATTACTTCATCAGACAGTTCATTCAAACAGCAAAAGCACTTAAATACATTAATTCATTACTAGAGCAACCAATCCTACCACTCAAAGTTAATTCAGCACTCCGCAATCAATTAATTACTATGGTTACGTTTTGCCCTTAGTTAATTGCTGAAGTCAGAAAAACTCTGTTTAAAAAACATGCACAAAATGTAAAGACAAGAACATGTGGATAAATATAAATAAAATACATAAAAAGTCAATGAATAAATACATATACTCACATTTCTTTGTTCCTGATGAATTATTATGTACGTAGTTGTTACATATCCCATCATTTGAGTACAAAATCCTTTTTGAGATTCCTTTTATTTTTGAAAAGGAAACTTGGGTTATCTCCAACAATCTCTCTTAACTTTTTAACATTCATCATTCACTGTAGGTTGTTTCATTGGATGATACCAACTTTTAAACACTGAACCCAGCTTACCTACTTGGATCTGAAGAAGGCTTGAAAAAGCAGAAAGTGCTTGTCCATTGTTTACATCAGAAGGGTTCTTCACTTTTATGTTCGTTTTTTCTGTTTTTATGACATCCACATGTTTTAAAGCTGTGGAATTACAATGCCACTTGACTTTTACAACAGCAAAGCTCTATATTTCATATATTGTGGATTCAACATGGTAAAAGCCTGTTATTGAAGCTGTCTTTTTGCCATTTTGGTTGTTTAGCAAGTTTTGAATACTCAGATGAAATACTAATACTTGTGGTGCAACGCTCTTCCAATATTTACATTGTTTTTTGATTTGCTGAGCGTTCTTTAGCAGAATTCACTTCTTTTCTGGATTTGACATACTGAAATTCGAGATTTCAGTACGTCGAGACCGAATAGTGGAAAGTGCAGTTACTCGAAACTACACTATGCCGAATGCGAAAGTGTCGAATCCGCCATTGTGGTATCGCGTTCGTTACGTGTGGTGCGGTTTGTGGATTTATCTGGGGTTTCAGGTAAGTGTTGTGTGTTTAAGGATATTGGGTAGGGATTTTAGTGTGTGCAGTGGTTTTTGTGTGTTTGTGTGTTTAGTGCAACCTCGGAGTTAGAATATATAAGTAGGGGGGTATGGGGGGCATGCCCCCCTGCTTATAGCTAGGTTAGGTGTGTTTCTGTTTGTTTAGTTAGGTAGGTGTGTGTGATTATGTCCTGGTTTGTGGTGTGTTTCTGTTTGTTATTGTTTAGTTAGGTAGGTGTATGTATGTATGTGTGTGTGATTATGTCGTGGTTTGTGTGTGTGTGAGAATGGTCACGGCTGTGGTATTCGTGATTGTGGGTTTTCGACTATTCAGTCTCGAAATACTGAAATTCGACATTTCAGTACTTCAAGATTGTATAGTGAATCCCCCTTGTATATGGTTAAACCATCGGAATGTATGGTAATACACTATTCCTAATACCTACCCTGTCAATCAGAGTAGTAGTGCTTAGCTTTACCTTTCCTTTCTTTGTGTACATTATGGTACACCTTATCAATTTCATGTTCACTATACCCCCTGTGACGACCGTACCCTGGCCCAGCAATCAAGGAGTCTCAATCCTCACCACTAACACCAGGGAGGTCGTCTCCTAGAAGAGAGGAAAGGATAACTAACACACACAGTAAAGTACAATTTCCCTTAAGTGCACACAGAGATCACCGTTAGTCTGGGGCTGGTTGCTCCCTTGCTCACCAGGTCCCCAATAAGACACCCCACTGGCACTGCTATAGGGACCATGTCTCAGCCTAACTGGGCAAGCTAAAACCTCCAATACCCTCTCTGTCCAACCAGTGCTTTGTGTCCCTGCCAAGTGGCTGACACAACACATACTTTGAGAGAAGTATTTATACAACTTCACAGACACTCCTGGGAAAGGCTAACACAGATTCTCCAACTATGCCCCTTTTGCCAGACTATACAGTAGTAATTACTGCCACCACCCAGTTAATAATATCAGCTACTAAAAGGCCCTTAAAAGGGTGTCCAATTATTACTGTGCAATATTAATATCCAATGGTAGTATGACTAACAGTCAAGCCTTACTTTAGAAGGGCCTATTACAATAACCTCTATAAATATGCAATGTACACTAGAGTATATTTCTACACAAATCAGCCACAGGTAGAAGGTTTTAAAAATATTTAATAATAAATAATTAAAACACAAGACAAAACTACTACACCACAGAGATATCTAAGAGTTCACAGATCACACAGAAACTTAAAATAATACAGTAGGACAGGTCTGATTTCAAAGAAAAATATCTAATTAATCTTTACTAGCTTTAACTATTCCTACAAGAAATCACAGTGCTAAAACTTACATGTGAGCACAAGGCAGAGTGCTAATAAGTTGGATATCAAGATCAAAATGCATCTGGTCTTTTGTGAGAAATAGTATTTAAACATTACTAACAAACATATCTCTATGACCCTCCCCAAATTACATCATTTATGACAATTAGGTTTTTCCCAGTATTCATACTGCATCATCTTAATACCTGGTCTGAGTTCTCAGGCCACAAACTGCATTATTTAGCAATCTAACACCTACTCAGAAACTTACATTTCTCATATACATTCTAGCAGAAAATGGAGCAATAAAGCACCTTCCACATCTAAATTCTGGTCGTAAACTTTAGCCTTAAAACAATGGGCATGAAACCTTCATCCAGCCACACTGGAGCCGAATTGTAAAACATTAAAGAAATTCATAAGATCTTTTCAACTTAAAAAGACACATTTGAAATACCTGGCTTGGTTTTCCTTACAGCAGATGGCAATGTTGCAACAATCTTGAAGTTCACATTTTACAGTGTTTTCTTACATTTAAAAACACAATCCTGTATTTTACATTTATTTATAAAGTTGATAGAATTATGTATCAAATTCTATTTGACTAGGCTGGCAGCCTTCGCCCATCTCTCCCCAATTGTCGCCCCCCCCCCCCCCGGGGAACTCAAGCAAGTTTTTCAAGAGCCCCTTGAGAAACTTCGCTTGAGAGTGTCAGGTCTATCTGGGTGTACCTCACCCTATTCCCTGTCTTGAGAGCCCATCTGCATTAGCATTGCTACTACCACTGTGGTGCTGCACTGACATATATGCTTGCACCCCCCAGACTCCATCTTAGCACCTTGACATTTTGCTGACTGGCTCTGTTTAACTATGGTAGAGGGTTGTGATCTGTCATCACAGTGAATTTTCTTCCATACAGATAAGGCTGAAGTTTTTGTAGTGCTCACACTATGGCTAGACATTCCTTTTCTACCGCTGCATAGCATTCCTCCCTGTGTTGGAGCCTATGACTGAGATAAACTGCTGGGTGCTCTTCTCCCTCTGAAGAAATCTGGCCAAGTACAGCCCCCACCCCATAGTTTGAAGCATCCACCTGCACAATGAGGTCTTTGCTGTAGTCTGGACTGGCTAACACAGGGGGTCCTCCCAAAGCTTCCGAAATCCTGCTTACATGCTGGGGTCCACACTAACTTATCTGGCCTGTTCTTCCTTGTCAGGTCTGTGAGGGGAGCAGCTAGGGTACTATAATTGGGAACAAACTTTCTGTAATACCCTGCTGTCTCTAAGAATGCCCTCACCTGCTTTTTGGTAGCAGGTGCAGGCCATGCATGAATGGCTTCCACTTTGGCAGGTTCTGGCCTTATCTTACCACTCCCCACTCTATGTCCTAGGTAGGAAACCTCTGCCATACCCACCTTACATTTGCTCGGCTTAATGGACTCTTGAATTACCCCTAGCTCCAACATCTCCTGTACCTCCTCCCTCAGAGTCTGTTTGACTGTCTCAGGCACCCTATAAGGAGCCTGCCTAATAGGCCTTTGGGGTCCTCTATCCACCTGTCCACTGCACAAGGTGGGTGGGTTTCCCAGTGAACATGCCCCCAAACTCCTGCAACACTGCTCGGATTTCTCGAACCTGGGTAGGAGATAGCTGCTGAGACATTGCTACCCCTTCCACTGAGGTGTCAGCCCAAGCCTCACTGAGGAGATCAGTCCCCAGATCTTCCTCAGACTCCTCCTGCAATCCACTGCAAATGCTCAGCACAAGGGCCTCCCTATCATGGTAAGGCTTCATCATGTTAACATGGTACAATTTGTGCCCCTGCCATCTGCCTAGCACTTCCACCATGTAGTTAACATCACTTACCTTTCTTACCACCTTGTAGGGTCCCTCCCAAGCTGCCTGCAACTTGTTGTGTCTGACAGGAATGAGAACCATAACCTACTGCCCTACAGCATACTCTCTAGCTCGAGCATTCCTGTCTTACCACACCTTGTCCTGAGGTTCAGGACATATGCCACAACATACTCCTTGTGAGACTCACACTCACCTTCCCACTCATCTTGAATTAAATCTAGAGGTACCCTCACCCTATGCCCATACAGCAACTCAAAGGGTGAAAAACCTGTAGATTCCTGGGGAACCTCTCTGTAAGCAAACAACAGATGGAACAAATATTTGTCCCACTCCCTCTTAAACTGATCTGCAAATGCCAGTAGCATGGACTTGATTGTAGAGTTTAACCTCAAAACAAGACCATTAGTCTAGGGATGGTAGGGGGTGATCTTCATGTGCTTCACCCCACAGGACTTCCACAGACAAGCCAGCAGGTCTGACAAAATTGGCACCTCTGTCAGAGACAGTATTTCCTTTGGGAAAACGACCCTGCTGAAAATCTCTAGCAAAGCATTTGCCACCTTCTCGGCCTCAATGGAGGACAAAGCCACTGCCTCAGGGTATCGTGTAGCATAATCTACAATCACTAGGATATACTTTTTCCCTGTGGAACTTGGGTTACTCAAAGGACCCACAATATCCATAGCTACCCTCTGAAATGGCTCCTCAATCACAGACAAAGGCATCAAAGGAGCTCTCACTGTGTCTCCTGCCTTGCCTACCTTTTGGCACTGCTCACAGGTCCTGCAGTACCCTGTTACATCTCTGGAAATTCCAGGCCAATAGAAGTTTCCAACAATTTGGAAATGCAATAAGGCAAGGGATGTTCAGTTTAGGAAAAACAGTCTGTATGTACAAATATTGCTGCATAAAGTCTGTATGTACAAATATTGCTGCATAATATAGAAACCTTCTTAAAAGCTTACGAAAATGCCATTCATAGCACAGGAAACAATAGTTTTTCAGAAGGAAAGTATAATTTGACAAAGAGTGAGCACAAAGCATTGTATGACTTGCAGACTAATGACAGCAGAGTTATAATACCCACTGACAAAGGGGGACCAGTGGTGATATTGAATGCTGACTTTTATAATACAGCTATGCAAGATATGTTATTGGATCCAAATGTATATGCTGAAGTACCAACAACAATTGTGTTTGAAAAGAGTGAACAGATTGCTAGTACCTTGTATGAAACTATTAAGTAAAGATCTTTTTAATTATTTCACTGTTGAAAATCCACTCGTACCGCAAATCCATGGCTTTCCCAAGATGCACAAAGACCCATATAACCTGAAATTTAGACCTATAGTAGCAGGGGCAGGATGGCTAACAGAACCCATCTCTATATACTTGGATAAGGAATTGAAGACAGCACTCAATGAATATGCATATGTCTTGAAAGACACAGAGCAGTTTTTAGTGGACCTTTATGGGGCAGTGAAGCAAATGGGAACAGGAGATACTGGGATGCTAGCCACACTAGATGTAGTGTCTTTATTTACAAGTGTACCCAATGACCAGGGGATAAGCATGGTGAAATCAGTGTTGACAAGGCAGGGAAAGTTCTCTAATACTAAGATAGACTTTCTCTGTATGTTACTAGAATTGGTACTAGAGCACAACATATTTATGTTCAATGGCATATGCTATAAGCAGTTGTCATGGGCAAAAGTTGTGCCAACACATATGCAAACCTGGTTATGGTTAACTGGGAATATGAACATCTATTAGGTAATCCCCAAATAGCCTTTTATAGGCGTTTCATTGATGATTTTTTTATTTTTTGGAAAGGTGATGGTGAACAACTTAAATCCCAGTATGCATACCTAAATACTACTAGTGACTTTTTAAAGTTTATGATCAACTATTCTGAGATGAGTTTAGACTTCCTGGATGCTACCATATACAGAGAAAATGATCAATGGTATAGGAAATTACATAGGAAAGAATGTTACAGACCATCTTTTCTACACAGAAACAGTATGCATAACTAAGATTTTTCCTAACATAAACAGAGGTCAGGCAATGAGAACATCTCGCCTATGTTGTCAAGAGGAAGTGTATAGGTTCATAGGTTAGTACTAGGCTAACTGCCCTTGCGAACCATTTTAAGCCTAGCCAGTTATCCCATGTGACATTCAAACAATGTACATTGTGTTTGTAAGGCAAACACCTTAACCATTAGGCCACCCTCCCAATGAGTTAACTAAGCTAAGAACAGCTTTCATTAATAGGGGATATAGTGAACATGAAATTGATAAGGTGTGTCATAATGTACACAAAGAAAGGAAATTTAAAGCTAAGCCCTACTACTCTGATAGAGTAGGTAGTGACAGGGTAGGTATTAAGAATAGTGTATTACCATACAAGGGATGTGAAAAGGTTTGAAACCATCATACGACAAAACTGGCATATGTTAGTAGATGAGGATACTTCCAACATAGTGGGTAGACAACCACATTTTGGATTTAGAAATAAGAAAAATCTGAAACAGCAGCTTTGCTATCCAAGGACACCTGTTCTGATGCATAACACAGTGAAGGTACCCACAGATGTGGAAAATGTACACAGTGCATTTATATAGATGAACTGAGTTTTTTAAGCACCCTAATCAGGGTGTCTATGGGAGCTAAGGAATTCTGCTGATTGCAATACTAAGACTGCAGTGTATGTAGCTCACTGCACAACATGTTTCCATTTCTATGTTAGCAAAACAAACCGTCACCTTAGGGAATGGATAAGGGATCACCTTTACTGCACTAGAAAAGGGCAACTGTATAGTGCTTTGGCGAAGCATACATTGGATAAAGGGGATGATCATATATTTTTGTTTCAGGTTTTACACATTCAAAATGTCAGCAATAGGATGGGGGACATAGTCAATATTACTGAAAATATGGAAGTAAAATGGATTTTGCGTTTAGGAACACATAGAGGTTTGGGTTTGAACGATACTGTTCAACTGATGCCAGTGCTAAAATCTAGAAGGTTAAAATAAATAAAAAATAATACTATTTTAACAAGAGAAGACTACATAAACATATGCAGGGCGTTGGGTCAATATGGCAGTATTTCTTGAGCTGCTTATAGCATAGATATCATTAAAGACAAGTATTTGTTGAAATGTATGTATTAAAGCATATGTATTTACTAGGTGGACAACATGTGTATTCATTAGGCAGAATATATGTATTCATTAAGTTGTTGCGTGTGTACTGCTTATACTTTTATATATATTTTTATGCTTGTATCTATGCACATAAGTAGTTACTAAATAGGGAACATGAGTATATGTATTTATTCATTGACTTTTTGTGTATTTTATTTATATTTATCCACATGTTCTTGTCTTTACATTTTGTGCATGTGGTTTTTAAACAGAGTTTTTCTGACTTCAGCAATTAACTAAGGGCAAAATGTAACCATAGTAATTGATTGATTGCTGAGTGCTGAATTAACTTTGAGTGGTAAGATTGGTTGTTCTAGTAATGAATTAAAGTATTTAAGTGCTGTTGATGTTTGAATGAACTGTCTGATGAAGCAATGGTTACCATTGCGAAAGCGTTCGCCATTTTGTATTAAAAAAGATTTTAGTTTGTCGTGGTTCAGCTTCTTTATTCCAGCTACCTTCCTACTGGGCACCTGTGTTTCAACATTTTCAACTTTTAGACTGGTTTGGATTTATTTGTTTGCTGCTTAAGTAGTAAAAGGGTAGAGCACTCCTTCATAGCTCAGTGGGTAATATCAAGATATCTGCCAGTCAGAGGTGTGCACACCTGAGCACAGAAAGAAGTGTATATTATGAGTGATGCTGAGCTGGGAATATTAGTTACCCATTCTGGAAATCTCTGAACAGATCAGTTGATGCGATGACTATGTAGCACTGTTTCCAATGTGCAATAGTAGATTTAATTATTTCATATACATTTCTTCCTACAGAAGTAATGAAGATTAATTACATTTATGAATCAAGTAGCTAGCTTTACCCGAAATTAAGAAGTCAATACTTCGATCCCTGTAATTTTCATGTCTGGATTTAGAGAGTGTTATGGTACTAACTACAATTGTATTCATGAGAATTCTCTGTGACTGGTAGAGGACAGCTGCACACAGAATCTGGAAAAAAAATTGTCATGACTCCCTGTTGGAACTCTGAGACCTATATTTGCAAGTCTTGCAAATGTAAATTATTGTGCGAGTTTCAGACAGTATTTTAAATCTTGAAATCTCTTGTAATATACTAAAATGTTTTCACAGAGAGAAAAAGCCCACCACACGATGTTTATCTCTACAAACCCTGGGATTGCTGTACCTCTGAATAAGGAGAAACACTCCAACCTACAGCAACCTTGGGCTTATTATATCTTTAACTTATTTCCGCACACTGTTCCTAGGATTGCGGTTGCAATCTTTTTTTCTTTTTCAACAGCAACCTGTTTTAAATTGTCTTTTGATTACTAATATCTTTGTACTGCTCTGAGCAATTAGTATGGTTATGGTTAATTTGCTATACTCAAAATACTCTCATGGGGATTGTTACATGAGGCTAATTCTTGTTTTAGAGACAAGCAGTCATCTTCAGACAGTGACCTCTTTGTTCACATCATGTCACATAGCAAGGTATCTTTCATCTTATCTCCTCACAGAGTTACTAGCACAACCGTGAATTAATACTTTGTGTGACTGTCTCTGAAAAATGCACCATTATCTTATTCAATGAGGACATATTTTTTCAGTATGTTAGTAGCAAGCTTCTAAACATTTATAAGAATGTTTAAAGTTATAGCAGAAGCATTTGCAAAACGATGCACTTTTGTTAAACATCTGTCTCAGAGAAATCTGGCCAACCACTCTTTCTAATTATCTGTGACTAAAAACTTGTATGTAAAAAACTTGTATGTAAAAAGTACAGCTGTGTACCTACCATAAATGTAGATGTTCGAGTGTATTCACTGTTGCAGTCATTACTCTTGGGTTATCCTGCTGGCAGGCTACCCGCAGTCGGCCAGAGTTCCAAAGTCTAGGTCCGGCGTCGGTTGCTGTCGCCTCTTCCCTGATGTCAGTGTGCCAGGGGTATAAAAGATGCAACCGACGCCATTTTCTTCAGTTTTTTTTGCCCCAGATGTCAGGTGCCCCCAGATAGGAAGGCTGAAAAAAAAATTATGCCAAAAAGCATGCATGTACTAATATAAACATTTCCTTCATCTACAAGAAAATACACCACATAGGTTGTATAGAGTTGAGAAGCACAGAAAAGTCCCAGCAATGAAAAAGGGGGATGGTGGGTGGGTAACCTGGACTGCAACAGTGAATACACTCGAACATCTACATTTATGGTAGGTACACAACTGTACTGTGTTCATCGTGTTTCACTGTTGCAGTCATTACACTTGGGTTGAATCCCAAAGCTGAGGTTGGGCGGCTGGGTCTAAATAGGATTAGGAGAGGCTACCAGGCCCTGCAGAACTGCAATGACAAAGCCTGCTCTGGATTTAGAGTAGAAAGGTAAGTGGTAGTGCTTGGTGAAAGTGTGCACTGAACTCCAGGTTGCAGCTTCTAAAATGTCTTTGGTTGGTACTCCTCTGAGAAAGGCTGCTGAAGTGGCTGTTGCTCTGGTAGAATGTGGCCTAATGCCCTTAGGCACTGATTTGCCATGTTGTGAATAGCAGAAATGAATGCAGTGTCCTATCCATTTTGAAATTGTCTGCTTTGTGATAGGCTTTCCTTGTGATCCTGCAGCATAGGCTACAAACAGTTGCTCAGTTTTTCTGAAAGCTTTTGTTTTGTCCAAGTAGAATCGTAGCTGTCTGTGTATGTCCAAAGCGTGCAGAAGTCTCTCCCCTTTATTCTGGGGATTTTGGTAGAAAGTTGGTAAATGAATGGTTTGGTTAAGAGCCACATTGGAAACCACCTTTGGCATGAATGTTGGGTTTGTCCTAAGAGAAACCCTATCCTGGTGAAAAATGATGAAAGGTTCCACAGTCATTAATGCCTGTAACTCTGAGACTCTTCTTGCTGAAGTTATTGCTAGGAGCAGAGTAGTTTTCCATGATAAGAATTTTATATCAGCTGTGCTGGCTGGTTCAAAAGGAGGCAGTGTGAGCTTTTCTAAAACAAAATTAAGATCCCAAGTAGGTATTGGTACTCTCCTTGGGGGTCTTATGTTTTTTTGCCCCTCTGAGGTACTGTCTTAGTAGAGGATGTGAAAAAATAGGAGGTTCCATATTGTAATGAGCTGAAATGGCAGAGGCATGAATCTTAATTGATGAGAAGGATAGGCCTTTGTCCAGCATCTCAGTTAGGTATTGTAAAATCTGAGGTATATTTGGAACAAGTGGTTCGAGCCATTGTGCCTGGTTCCAAGCACAGACTCTCTTCCATTTTTCTGCATAAGATTTCCTAGTGCTGGGCCTCCTGGCTTCTAAAATGACATCCATAACGGCTTTAGAGAGAGAGGCACAGTCTGAGTGGCTACATTATCTGCCATGCTGCCAGATTTAAGGTTCTGAGCTGACTGTGCAGAATCTGATTGTTTTGTTGAGTCAGAAGATGAGGAATTTGAGGTAAAGGCCAGGCTGGGCCTTGAGACAAGCTCTTTAGGATTGGGTACCAGTGCTGGCGTGGCCAGTCTGGGGCAATCAGGATAATTTTTGGCCTCTCTTGTCTGACTTTTAGGAGCACCTTGGTAAGATGAGGCAGTGGAAGGAAGGAATAAACTGTCAGGGTTTTCCAGCTGAATGATAGAGCATCCACTTTCCATGCTTGAGAGTGATAAGTTCTTGTGCAGAATTTCTGTAGTTGGCAATTGTGAGGGGAGGCAAAAAGATCTATGTCTGGGTGCTCCCAGTTCCTTGTTATCATGCTGGACACCTGTGGATTTAGTTTCCATTTGTGAGGATCCATGTGATTTCTGCTTAGTTCGTCTGCCAGTGTATTTTTTGTGCCTGGTAGGAATTGTGCCTGCAGATGTACTTGATAGGTCAGTGCTGTGTTCCACAAAGTCATGGCTTGCCTGCAGAGGGGGTAGGAATGTGTGCCCCCTTGCTTGTTTATGTACCACATAACTGTGGTATTGTCCGTCTTTATTAATAGTTGTCCTGGATGTAGTAGGTCCTTGAAAGCTGTCAGGGCATTCTGTACAGCTAGCATCTCTTTTTGATTGATGTGAAGATGCATTTGTTCCTTGGGCCATGTGCCCTGAATACATTTTCCTGCCATATGTGCCCCCCAGGCATAATCCGATGCATCCATTGTTATTGTCTGCCTGGCTTTGGGTAAGGTGAAAGGCTGTCCCTTGTTGTGGTGACAGGCCTGGGACCACCATCGAAACTCCTGTTGTAGGCAGGGAATTAAAGTTATGATTGTTTCCAGGCTGTGGCAATGTTGAGTCCAAACACTTTTTAGATACCATTATAGTTTCCTCATTTGCAGTCTTGCATATGGTATTAGTAGAATGCAGGATGCCATGAAGCCCAGGGCCTGCAGAATTTTTCTTGCAGGGAGCTGAGTCTTTGTTGCCATCATTTGAAAGTAATGAGTCAGTTGCCTTTGTTTGTCTGGCGTGAGATAAGCCATCTGGGCAGTTGTATTTAAGCTTGCACCCAGGAATATTATCTCTTGAGAGGGCACTAGCTTTGATTTCTTTTCGTTTACTGTGTACCCTAGGAAAATTAGTAATCTTTTTACAAATGCCAGATGCTTTAGGAGAGTGTCCTTGCTCTCTGCTTGAATAAGGAAGTCGTCCAAGTAGGGATATATTTGAATTCCTTTTTGTCTGCAAAATGCAATTACTGATGCCAGGCATTTTGTGAAGACCCTGGGTGCAGTAGATAAGCCAAAGGGCAGTGCAGAGAATTGGTAATGCATTGAGCCAGCTATGAATCTGAGGTATCTTCTGCAAGATTGTCTGATTGGGACATGCAGGTATGCCTCCTTGAGGTCCAAAGTAACTAGCCAAGCCTTCTTGCCCAGCATGGGTAGAAGTTGCTGTAGTGTCAACATTTTGAATTTTGGAACATCCAGGAAAGTATTTAGGATTGACAAGTCCAGTATTAGTCTCCAGGCTTTGTCCCTTCTGGGTACTAGGAAAAGTCTTGAGTAAAATCCTTGTCCCTGTTCTTGCTGTGGTACTCTTTGAATAGCTCCCATGTCCATGAGAACAGCAATTTGTTTTTGTGCCTCTGCCCATTGGTTCTGTACCTTTTGATTTTGGAAGGGTGTGAAAGTGGAACCTGTAACCCGGAGAAACAATATTCAGTACCCATTTGTCCTGGGTGATTATGTGCCAATTTTTTGAGAAAAGTGCTAGCTTTCCCCCTAGGGGTGCTGCCAAAAGGTAAGTGCTTGGGATTTGTAGAGGGAAGTCATTGGGACTGTTTCCTATAAGGTTGTGATTTGTCTTCTTCTCCTTTGGGGGCTAAAGCACCCCATTGCTTAGGTCTGTAGGAGCCTTGGGGCTGAGATATGCCTCTTGGCCGTTTGTATCTGCCTCTTTGTGGCCTGTTTGACACCGGAAAGGACCGATTTTTTGAAGGCCAGTTTTTACTAAACCTAGGTGGTTGAACCTGTAAGAAATCCTTTACTGTCTGCATTGATTTTGCTTTATCCTTCATTTTCTTTAACACCTCTTCTGCCTTAACACCAAACAAAGTATCATGCTGTAGTGGAGCATCCAATAATTTTACTTTAACATGTTCAGGTAAACTTTGTTCTTTCAACCAAGCATGCCTTCAAATGACAGAGCCTGTAACTGCGGCTCTACAAGAAGCCTCTAATGAATCAAATCCACATTGTAGAGTATGCTTTCCCACTTGTTCAGCTGCATGCAATAAATCCTGCATTTCCTTACTGTCAGGACTTTCTGAGTTTGTAACCATTTTCTGTTTTAACAAGGACATGAGGTACTGTTGATATTTAAGCATGTGAAACTGGCAATTTAAAGCCCTTACAGCTAAAGTAGCAGAAGTGTAAACTTTTTCCCCCATCTATCCAGAGCTCTGGAATCCCTATCCGAGGGGACAGGATTTTTAGCAGTGGAAGCCTTAATTCCTTTAGGACCCTGAGAAATTGTTTCTGGGTCTGCAGCAAGGTTTTTGTAAAGAAATTTATGAGAGTCAGGGATCCTGTAGTACCTGTCTGGCTTGACTGGTGCAGGGGGTAAAGAATCAGGAGACAGATTGGATTCAGAGAAAACATCATCAACAATATCAAGCACAGGGGGAATAGTCAGGGGCCTGTGTTGAGGCAATAAAAGAAAGTCCCTGAGCCTTTTCTTGGATTCTGAGTAATCCTGGCTCTCCCAATGGAAATGCTCCCTCATGGTGTGCAGGGTTTCCCCAAAAGAATAATCCTCAGGCGGAGAGGCTGAAGGTATAGACTCTTTTGCATCAGAGTCCTCATAAGGGCGGGAGAGAATATCCCTGATCAGAAGAGGAATCGGAGGAAATAGAAACCTGGTCAGAGGAATCATAGTCAGTGTCTTGCCTAGGCCTTTTGTCAGGAGAGGGATGGGAACCCCTGATTAAAGTAATTAGGTCTTCGGCCATTTTAAGCATCTGTTTCTTTGGCATGGATGACTGTCCAGGAGAATGCTGTACTTGTTTCCTTGTCTTTAATGGTGTTTTTGACTTTGCCTTGGCTGCTGTAGTGGACTTAATAGTAAGCTGTGAAGGTCTGAAAACACCCTCAGAAGCTGATGCCTTCTCAGCGGCTCTGGACCAGTCTGAGGGAATAGTTTCCGCAGGCCCAATACCTTGAGTTTCCACAGGCCTCGGTGTGTCCACGTGGCTGTCAGATACGGCCTGTAGCTCTGAAGTAGTGGGTGTCAGGGGCTGCGAAAGCGCCTCACTGAGAACCGGCGAACTGGTGACTGGCCTAGAAGAGGCTTTGTCATCGGTTTTGGACCTCGGATGCCTGTCCTTTTCTTTGTCTTTGCATTTTTTATAAATTCCGGTCGTCGGTTGTTCTGAAGGCATTATGTAGTTAAACCTTCGGCCAAAATAATGTAAAGCAAAATCAAACCGTTTAATAGTGCGTTTGTTGAATCTAGCACAAAACCGACAACTAGTAAAGTCGTGGTCAGGGCCTAGGCAAGGAATACAATAAGAGTGAAAGTCTTTATGAGGTATTTGCTTCCCAGAAGAAATACAATTATTAACTTTTACTGACATCGGTCTGGAGCAAGAAGAAGTTTCCCCAAGGGGTACTTAGCTTTATTGAAGACTTTGGTTCTGAAACTCAATTTTGAAAATCTCAGGAGTCGGCAGACCGGCACTTGCGAACTGCTTTTGCTTCAGGCACTGCGCGGCAAGAAAGACTGAAGAAAATGGCGTCGGTTGCATCTTTTATACCCCTGGTGCACTGACGTCAGGGAAGAGGTGACAGCAACCAACACCAGACCTAGACTTTGGAACTCTGGCTGACTGCGGGTAGCCTGCCAGCAGGATAACCCAGGTGTAATGACTGCAACAGTGAAACACGATGAACATCTGAACTGACTGCAAAATCGTTGCCTAATTTGAGTAACTGATTAGGTTTTTTACTTTGAATTAATTGTTTTTTTTATGCTTTACTGACCAGGTTGGTCCCACTATGCTAGTAGCCTCTTTTCAAAGGAGATTGTACATAGTATTTATACTGTTAGTGAACGTTTGGTCAGGCCATCAGGGAAAGTCTCCTACTCCGTTCTCTAGATGCCTTGTGATCTTTTACATCCATTTGAGCTACCACTATCTCAGGTAGATGGGGTCTCCATTTAACGTCTCATCCAAAGGATGATGCACACAGGAGTGCAACACCCCCCCTATGCTACATTACATTGCCAGCCATCAATCTGCCTGTTGTTGGAATACAAACTCTCTGTGCCGTCTGTTGCACCACTAACACGGAGACATTTTAAATGTCTTCAATACTGTAGCTAACCCACCCTTCTATTCACTAAAATGTGAGCCTTTATGGGAAGCAGATACCAAAACATGATTTACATAGATAGCCAAACTGGTTTGCATAGAGACTACAGTACTAGGTACAGACGGGAAGATATGCTGAAACCATGATTTCATTGTATGTGTTACTCTTGCTGCTGGAAAAATGGGAATAAAACACACTTTGAGATCAGTGATACTTGAATAAAATTCTTCAAAAGAATTTATGAAATCAAGCCATGTATGCAGTGAAGGGCATAATATTAGTTGTGCTGACAATTGAAAGAGAGTTTGTGTTGTAGGCAGAAGCTTGAAATCTTTCTGGGTATGCCAGTCATAAGTAAATCAAGCCATGTATGCAGTGAAGGGCATAATATTAGTTGTGCTGACAACTGAAAGAGAGTTTGTGTTGTAGGCAGAAGCCTGAAATCTTTCTGTGTATGCCAGTCATAAGTCAGTGCCAGTCAGTCACTGCTTATACAAAACAAAGGAAGCCTATCTGAGGATTTTTAGCATTCAATAAGCTTGTCTACAAAAGAACACATTGAGTATGTAAATGTGAATACAGTGTTTTGGCCTTAGACTACATCAGCAGGCACTTTAAACAGAATGAGAACAGAAGACAAGTTAAACAAATAGAAGAAATTATGGAATACCACCTGCAAAGTGAAGGATCTAGTGTAAAAACTCTTTACACAGGTTATATCACTGAATGATGGAAAAATAAGTCCCCAAAGTAAGGAGAAATAATCGAAGAGGAGATATCCGAAGAAGAAATATGGACATGGGAAAGAAAAAGAGATTTAATATGGTGAAATATATTTATGCAAAGGAGAAAGCAAAACTAATCAATACAAACAAGCCGCACCAAAGACATTTGAAGAGAAATACAGGCAAAGGTATCCAGATATGGAAATTTTTACAATACAAAAAACAAGAAAACAAAGGGGGAAAGTAGAAAAGTTAAAGAAACAGAAACTGAAGTTATAGATTACCTATAAGGATTTAGTGTAGAAAATCCAACTAAGTCACAGCAAGATAGAGCAATGTGCCCCCAAATTAAGGCGAAACAGGTGGAATGAGAAGCATATAATCAGTTGCCACAGGAAAATACTCTGGGGACTGCAGGAGGAAACCAGTATAAAAGTTCAGCAAGGGAAGAAACAGGAAATGGGGTGGCACCTCTGACACAGCCATTGTTGTGCAGTGATAGGTCAGTGAGCTTTCATATGAAAAAGCAATGGATGACAGGATGAAGTTAAAGAGAATATGTCACAGGAAGATGTGGAACTTTCCGTAGAATGCTCACAGGAATCTGAGAATAAAGAAGGTTTAGAAGAAAATGATCTAAGAAAAGACTTGCTTGATTTAATAGAGTTGGATAGACATTAAGATTAATGAAAGAAATAGATTACAGAAAGTGAATAAGATAGAGAATAAAACAAATGAACATACTAATTAAGACTATTAGCAGAAATTCATGCGATAAAACAGAAGTAAATATTAGAACATTGCTGTTATTGCAAGGGTAAGTCCTGCAGCCATACCCCCAAGTATCCTCTTTTGTACGTGGAGGATTTGCTTTTATTCAACGTAATGATTTTATTCTGCTAGAGTCATTTAAATCCCAGTGGGGTTAAGTATCAAAACATCGTATTAAATCCTTGTACATGATATACATTTGTACTAATTGGAATTCCAGGGCTTATGTTTCTGGGGAAAATATAGTGTTTGGATCCAAAAACATTCCCCATTTCTAAACTCGTGCATTTTTTTTTGCATTGCCTTAGAGAAACAGATGTGTTTCTTTTTTCAGGGAACATGCTTCTTTTAGCATTTCTGCTTGTATGACAGTATTTCCACAGTTATCTGCCAATTCTATACCACATACTTTCTAACGGGATTTCTGTATCTCATGATCCATAGAGATTTCAAGGCCACTGTGTCAAATGACCATTCTTAGCTTGCTGGTATCCTCACCAAGGCAGCATATCCTTTCTCCAAGAGGGCTGTACTATTGTGTCCTGCAGTAAATTAGTTTATGTTTAAAGGATGAAAGCAAGTTGCACTGCTTAATGTGCAGAGAAAGTTTAGGGTTATCACCAGTCCCACTTTGCGAGGAGCAGTCCCTCTTTGGGTAGTTGTGTCCTGCAAAGAAATAAAAAAAATGGTAAATGTCCTGAGATTTTAGGACAAACATATTTCCTATATTTTATGTAATAGTCGCATAAAACAGTTATTCTGTATCTGAAACACCTAAATGTGATGAAAAACAGAATAAGCAAATAAAATGCTACAAGAATAAGCTTTTATTTAGGCAAAAAGGTGAAGTTCTGTCCGTTGTAATGGCCATGGGTATGTTTTGTCCTGCAAAATCCGACATTTGAACCAAAAATGTCCTGCTTTGGGCATTTGAAAAGGTGGCAACCCTAAGAAAGTTATGTATGAGGTTTAGGAGGAGCTGGATTATAAACCTATTCCTACATTGTGTTTTATTTATTTGTTGGTGAAGATTTAGTTCCCTGGGTCTGGTTCTAGTATTAGTGGAGATAATGGACTTGGAGAGAAATAGGAGGTCCAGGATAACCAGGTCTCTTATGCCATGGTAAGAGAGACTGATCTCCCTTTGGAAGTCTATAAGGCATTAATTCTCCCCTCAAAAAGGCTTCCAGCCTCTGTCAGTAGCTCAGGGTCTTTAGGCAAGTGATTTTTTCTTGTTAGGAACCACTGGGGTCTTTTGCCTTTTTAATTGTTTGATGAGATAAATCCTAAATATCATTTCTTCCTTTCCAGCACGTGCACAGACACGAGACATTTTATGACAGAGAAACTGATTTTACTTCTCTATGAGCTGTCTCAACAAAATATTGCCCTCTTGGAAACCCCTGTCTTTTACAGTGATATTGTGAGAACAGATCTATCCTTTATATCAAAAGTGGTTTCTTTGAACCAGTTCACTCATATTTATGCAAGATAACAAACGGGAAAGTAAGGGAAATCAAGTTTACTTGTGATGAGAGAAACCCCAAGTGGCTTGTCAGTTTGTATTGCCTTTTGTTGTGGCTCATGCAGCCAAACACCGGAAGGTAGTCTGCAAATATGTTTTGCAAGCATTGCTAACATTTCTGCTACTAATTTCATAAACGTGTAATCTCAGCATACATGCCAAGTTGCATCTTGGAAAATTTGCTCAAATTTTGCCAAATACTTCAGGCTTAGATACCTAGTCTAAAAACAGGAAGATTCTTAAATGGTTGAGTTACAGGGAATCTTGTCTTGGCTAGCAACATTATGAATTTTGTTGCATATCTGTGTTGGGGTTTTGCACAATTATTACAAATAAGACTACAGGTGTACTTTCTGTAGAAAGTTCTGTTATTTGATGGTTATCAGAATAATAGTAGACTTATTTCCTCAACTGAAAATAATAGTAGATTCCTGAAGGAGAAACTCTTGCAGCAGTTTGAATAGCCACGGCCCTCTCTAAAGATATGGGTTGTTGTTGTATCTTTCAGCTTTTCCCAGTTAGGGGTCACCACAGCAGAACTCCGGTCCGCTAATGATTGGCAGTAGATTTTTACGTGCAGAGTTACCAGCCCTGACACACAACCTTCAGTGAAGGTACACCCATTCACGCATGTCTCCACACAGAAGATGCTCTAGCTGAGAATCGAACAGGACAACGTCTTACTGTGAGGCGACAACGCTACCGCAGCACCACCATCGCAGTAATAAGGATTTTAATTTCTTACAGAGATGTAGTCGCTATTACTAATGTGCTTGTTATTGTTTATATGCAGTTATGTTGTGCTTGCATTTTCTCAGATAATAGTGCTTATAATTTGTTACTGTGTTTCATTTTACATTTTTTTTTGCTAAAGAACTGAAATGATGCCCAGAAGAGTTTCACTTACATAGGACCTAATTTCATTGCGAGATAGGCATTAGCCTTGTGCAGGAGGTGGAGTTTGGCTGTAAAGAAAAAGTGGCCTGTGAATGGATGAGTACGATTCAAATGTTATGATTGTTGCTTTCAAATCTGTCAGTCCATGTCTCTCACCGTTGAAGATATATTGTTACCTTGTTTTATATGCTGCTGAATACACTTGTGCTGTGACGAAAGACTGTGGCACTTTCTCTTTTGTTACCTTACAGTCTTATAGATTTCTTATCTTTAATTTTTTTTAGCAATATCTCTGAGTTAATGCTCTTGGCAGTCTAGTTATGGCATGTGAAAGATAACAGAGATGAAAAGTATATATTTGAATTTCATTCATCATAGCCATTCTTGGAGCAGACTCCTATCTTTTTCTGTCCAATTTTCAAATCATAATGCAGAAAGTAATTCAAGAACTGTATCAGCACTGCGCTTAATGGGGGTGCCCCTTATTGTTGTGTAGTCTAAAGTATGGCTGTTGCTATTTCAAAATTTTTTATATATTCATTAAAAAATTTGGTTAGAGTTTTCTGTGATAGGATCAAGCCGGCAGTATGTTCTTATGCCCAGTGTCTCTGTTACATGTCGTTATGCCCCACTACTGGACAAGTAATCAAGAAGCCTCAATCCTCACCACTGGCAAGAGTAGGGGAACGTTCACTGGTAGGATGACAAGTACACACACAGTATTTTCAGATGCAGCTCTTTGCATCAAGTGCAATTTCCCTTAAGAGCATGCAGACACCACAGTCAGTCTGGGGCTGGTTTCCCCCTCTCTCTCCAGATCCCCAGTAAGACTCCCCACTGGCACAGCTATAGAGTTGACTTCTTAGCCAGGGTTCCAAGCCAAGTCCTCCAACACTATCTCTGTTCAAACAGTACTTCATGTCCCAGCCCAAGTAGCTGACACACACACAAACACTTTAGAGATTTTTGATTTACACACACACACACACACACACACACACACACCTGGGAAAGGCTGGCACAAGTTTACTAGCTATGCTCCCTTTTGCCTAGACTATAAGGTAGTTTTCACTGCCACCAGAACTTTCTGCCAGCTACCTTAAGGCCCTTAATAAAGGATGTCCAATCTTGCTGTGTAATATTAACACAAATGGTAGTCTGACCAAGAGCAAGGCTATAAGGAGTGGCCCACACAGTGTCTGCAAATAAATATGCACATACTCTCAAAACTTAAATATCTCTACACAGATCAGCCACAATGAAAGGTTTAAATACATTTAATAAATAATAAAAGAACAAGACAATACTAAACACATATTCACAGTGACAGAGTTCAAAATCACAGGAAATATTTAAAACAGCATTGCAGTACAGTCTCAAATAAATCAAAGACAAATATCTAAACTAAGCTTCACTATATTCCTGACTGAATCTAAGAGAATTATACTCTAACCTAAGCACTTACTAATAGAGCAAGGCAGATGTGGTGAATGGATCTTCTAGTTGTTGTCAGGTCGAAGACAAAATGCAGAATGTTCTGTCTTACTAAGAGAATTCTCAAAATAATATCTCAGATATTACTGCTAGGATAGCTTGCAGAATGACATCACTTCTTGTCATCTGACTTCTAGTCCTCAGGCCAACCCCCCATTGCTGAAGCTGGCAGTATTTAGCATCTACCGATAATAATATATAGACAGGGGCTTCTGCTCAGATCTCTGGCAGATGCTAGAAGTCATAAAACAATTGCATTCCTTCATGCTCTCAAGACTAGTAATTAGTTCACCCTAAAGACAGTGCAGAAAGTTTCCTACTACAGACACTGTTGTATCTTGCTGCATTGAAAACTGAAAGATACTATCTTTTATGGGCTAGCCATGAAGTAATTTAAATTCAGTTATTTTGCTGAAGTTAACCTCCTGTATTCCAGTTTCTACTGTTAAAATATATACATTTAAACAGTTACAGTAGTGCATGTACATTTCAGGTGATAATAAATGTTAGGAAGAAGTGTGATGGTAATAACCCCCCCCCCCCACACACAGTTTTCTCATGTCTCTATTTTGGAGGCAGTAGTGCTTTCATAATTAGATTGTTTGGAAGTACTTGTGACCCCCCCCCAAATCACAACTTGAAGCGTGATCTGCTCCCCTTCCCTCATTTTTTCTTTTTTCTATGGCAGTATATTAGCAGCTGATAAAGTGTTTACACATACAGAATAGCTGTGAATGACCTGATCTTAGCTGATTGTAGTCACACCACTCTTTCACTGATTACCTCCTGCAGACTTGGGAGCTATAACCTCTTTTCACCCCATTTCCCCTTCCATCCCCCATATCTTTACATTTCCATCCATCCCTACCCCTCATTCTAATTGACAGCCACATCCTCTTAAAAGTACAGTTGCCATGTCCATTCAACACAAAAAGCACATACCGTCCCCTTATTAAAATGTAGCTAGTGCTGTAATGACATTACTTCCTTATCCTGCACATCTGTTCTCACATTATCCTGTTTCTCCTTCCACCTGCCACCCTTCAACCTTACCCGTGCTATCATTGTTTCATGTGATCCTTGCATCTCTTCAAATATCTAACTAAAAATAGTGTTCATCCCTCTACGTCCCTACTTCTCCCAAATATTCTTATAACAGCAGCGGACTATGTTGTCACAATTCCCTAGCCTTCCTCAGCACAGTTTGGACACTTATCTACATTTCTAGCTACAGTACATACCACAAATCATTGTGGCACTAAATCACACATTCTGCTGCACAAAGCTACTCTTAAATATTCCCTTAGTTTACAGTCTGCAGTTTAGACACCACCATACACATTCTAGATAGTTCAGCTCTCCTCATACGTTATCCTTTTCTCACAGTGAGCCCACTAGCCTTCACTCCTGTCTCTTCTGTAACCGACCCGGTCATTCCTTCTTGTATTCTACCTACTTACTTAACTTCTACTGACAGCTCTCATAAACACCTTTCTTCTACTGCTGCGTCAATGAAATGATGAACCCGAGCCTGGGCCAAAGCCTCTCTCTCGTTTCCTAACAAATGCAAAAATCCTGAGAAATAAAACTGGCTGCACTCATCAGACAACCCAACCCAACACTGATCGCTTAGCCATTTATGAACCATGGATTAAAACTGACAACATGTCCTCACACCACAATTAATAGAGTTGAAGGACTTTATCTAGGAGGGGAAGAGGGCCGTCAAGTAGGATAAGATGATCCTGTCAGTAGAACAAGGTGCTTTGGGATTACCTGATTTGTAGGAGGTATTTCAGAGTTACACTGTTATATACATATTACATAGCACAGGCAGAAAGCTATAAGTCAAAGTCGAAAGAGATGATTATGAAACAAGTTAAATTCAAGAAATAGGGAAAGAGAGTGGGATTTTGGATTCAGATCCTTAGGAAAATAACAATAACCATACAGAATATTTTATTCATAAAGTAGCAGACAATACACTATAAACTAAGTCAACTTGGGAATGGAGAAAGGAAATTTTGCTGATAGGGATACCTGCAAGAGAAAAGGCAAGAGGGGACTACACTTTACTGTAGAAAACTGGCAAAGGAACCAAGGTACTGGAAGCAAACAGTTAGGGGGGGGAAAGGTAATAGAATGGGACGAGGTCAATAATTCATTTGGACAGCAGGGTAAAGCAGAGTATAGACAAGGAGAAAGGAATATGGGCATCCTAAGTGAAAGACCAGCACTGGTAGAGTTTTTTAGTAGACTCCAGAACAGAAGCTGCTGTTAAATAAGGGTTACTTAGTAGGGGTTATAAAATATATGAATTAATCTGAGGAGATTAGAAAGGATTAGGAAGAGAGACTGGATAAGCAATCCACAAAAAAAGCTATTGGAGGATATATGTTTGGCTTCAACATATGCAACAAAGTATACAAGATTTAGGATATTTGGAAGTGTTTGCATTGGTATTTTTATACCCCAAGCAGGCTAAAAAAAATCTTCAGGTAGGTTGCAAATGTTGGAGATGTAATAGGGAAGAAAGAGGTAACTGGGAACATGTGCTTTGGGAGTTTAATAAGCTGGCAGACTTTAAAAGGTCACTACAGAGTACTCTGTCAGAAACAATGGGTGAGCAAATGGGTGTAACTAAGGAAATTATTTATTTGAGCTGGGACACAGGATCTGGAATGCCTAGACATTGTAAGGCCTTGATGAGGTTAATTCTGGTGGCTGCCAAAACTCAATTACTAGAAAACGGAAATCAAAGTAATTACTAAAAAATGGAAATTGAAGTCTAAACCAACTATATTTGAAGTATTAAATATTGTAAGAGAGATGAAAGAAGAGGAAGTGGGATCTTGACAAAAGAGTAGGAGCAAATTACATGGAAAAATAGAACTGTGGGAACAATACATGCAGAATAACATTTTGGAGGAAGAGTGACATCTTAGAGGAAAGCAGGAGTACATCAGTTTATGTAACGTTGGCTTGATAATTGTATAAAATAATATATGTAATACATGTTTGTTACTGTGAACACGTTAACATGGTTTTATTTTGTATAAATGTATATTTGTCTATGTATTAAGTAATAGTTCAACAAAGGTGTTAAAAAAGAATATATTACTGCAACAATCTAAAATATTCTAGCATTTGCACATTGAACACTATTGTAAATGGGACGACAAGCTATATTTAGATCAGATCTGAGACATTATTCCCCAAAAATACTATATTAATAAATCAAACTAGTTATTAGGTGTGTGAAAAAAAATATTTTACACCACCTGTTCCCTGGGTGCGAATACCAGTTAGATGGTAGAACTGGATCCTGCAAAGGAAGAATTTTTAATACCATGTAAGTCATCCTTTCATGTCCAGCTTATAACTCAGGCTTGTCTTACTTCACTTTCCCTACATAACTAAATACCCTCCTCAAAAAAGCAACCTATACATTTAGCAGTAACATTCCTTCCAATCCCTTTCCTTTATAAAAATACAAAGCACTAATGCATATCATTATTTCTGCAATATCCCAGACATTTCATAATGCTAGGAAACTGCAGTCTTAGTATGTCTAGCCCAGTAAAGAATAACATCTCAGATTTCCTAAAGGACTTAAACCTCATTCACTACAAGAACCAACTGTCTCAACCAGAAAACATCACAACACTCTACTGTACCTAGTTATTACAAACAAACCCAGACGTCTCTCTCCTATTTCAGTCCATCTTCCATTTTGGTGACCACTGCCTGTCAGTTTTTCCCTTTCAACCTTCCTGTGACAAACTTCCTCTTAAAATAATTTCATTCAGATCTAAAGCATCTAACATCCAAAATTTAAAGTCCAGTGGGACTATTAATTCTGCAGATAATAGCATCAGGAAACCTTTACAGCTACTCCCTAGCCCAATCCTGGAGTAAACTTCCACTGGACATTCAAAATATCAATCACCGACATCAATTCAAAATGGCTACTAAAAACTAAACAATACATGGATCTGTCATTGTAACCATCCTCCTTGAATTACTTCCCCCTACTATACACCTCTCTCTCTCATCTAACCTCCTTTCTTTCTTCTATCTTTACTCCTAACTATACATTGACCTTGACCTAAGTCTAGTCTACATTAATACTTTACTAGTATGGCTGTTAAAGGTTGCACTTAAGTCCTACAGAAGTACAGTGGGTACTACCCTCTGAAGGTATTGTGCAGACAGACATTAATGATGTTGAATGTAATTACTCTCTGAGATTTAACCATGCACTAGTTCTGATCTTTAATCATTTCTGTTATTGTTCTGTATCTCAGCTTTTTTTTTTTTGTTACTGCGGTGGTGGTGCTGCGGTAGCGTTGTCACCTCATAGCAAGATGTTGTCCCGTTCGATTCTCAGCTAGAGCGTCTTCTGTGTGGAGGCATACGTGGATGGGGCGTGCCTTTGTTGAAGGTTGTGCATCAGGGCTGGTAACCCGGTAGATAAAAATCCACTACCAATCATTAGCGGACCAGAGTTCCGCTGTGGAAACCCCCTAACCGGGAAAAGCCGAAAGACACAAACAAACATCTCAGCTTTTTTGTTATTGTTCATGACATACTTATTAGTGGAGCTTTTCTCCCCAGGCCTCCTCTGAAAAAGGGCTCCGGTTCAGTCGGACTAACCGGGTCAACAAATGTCAAATAAATAAAAATAAATAAATAAATCAGTAAAGAGCAGCTGTGTATAATGAGTGCAAAGAAGTGAATAAAAGGAACACAATGTACAACCAGCTTATTTATAGTAGTAACTGGGATAAAATTTGAGTGAGAATTTGTCTGAAGATAGTTACATCTGTAGTTAACTGTACTCAGTTTACCGGGATTACAGAATACACTGTGAAAGTTAAAATAATTCAATTAGTTTAACAAGAGTGCCTCCACAATAAAGATAACTTCTGTGGTTGCTAAAATAATATAATTCATGGTGGCCAGCTCAAGAACCACTGATTTTTTTTCCACACAGCATTCTGTCTGTGGCAGGGGCTGTTTCAGTGAGTTTTGTCCTGAAAACCTTGGAATGTTTTCTTTTCCTTTAAATACAAATGAAGGTCTTTAGCTCCTCCCTCAGTTTACAGGTAATTAATTTCTAAATCCTGTGACTCACCAAGTGAAGCAGCTTTGGTCTCTCCTAACCAAAACATGTAATAATTGAACAGACCGCAATGGCTCATGGGTTCATAGAAGGTTACTGGGCTAATGGTCCTAGAGCTCTTACAAGCCTAGACATATTTATCCCATGTTGCCCCCATTGTCGGTGGTTAGGGGAGTGAAGTTCGCAGAGCTAAGGGTTTATGGTAATTAATACTGATGACCTCTGTCCAGGAGGGACATGGGTGCCACCCAGGAGTGAATTTGTTGTCATCCATCCATTGATCTATATTGCTTTTGAAGAGGGTCAGGAAGGGGATCTGTTTCACATGAATTGGAAGCTTGTTCCAGAGAAGTGGCAGTCCCTGGAAGATGTATTTTTATCTCTCTAACACTGAAACTAAAAAAAAATAATATAAGGAACAATATAGACAAACAAAAAAAAAACAAGAAATGTATTTTTCCCTCACAGCAGTCTGTTTCTTGACAGACACTGTTTCATTCAGTTTTTCTCTTGAAATCCATTCCACGTGAGCTTGCACGCCCTTAGGTAATACATATTAAACAAAGTGCCCACAAATTACCACATAGGTGGAAATCCATTAAGTACAGAAGAAGTAATTAGGGACCTGGGGACCCAAGTTGATAGCAATCTCTCATTTGACAACCACGTGGCCAAAGTGGTTAGAAAAACATTTTATATAGCCCACCTAATCATGAAGGGATTCACATCTAGATCAGGGGAGGTCATCGTGCCTCTTTACTCATCCCTCATCAGGCCCATAATTGAGTACAATGCCCCTTTTGGGATGTACCTTACCAGACACCTGCAGCAACTGGAAAGACCCCAAAAGTACCTCACCAAGAGGATCAAAGGGCTCAAACAGATGCCATATGCTGCCCGGTTAAAGAAACTCCAGGTCTACTCAGTGGCATACCACCTGTTCAGAGGAGATCTGTGCCTGGCGTATAAAACCATGTCCAACCCGGAATTAATGGACATGCTGCACCTCAGAAAATCCAAATCCCATCGAGCTATGCTCGAGACTTGAACCTCAGCACTGAAATAAATAGGACATGCTGGAGGGACAGATTCATAACCCAGAGGCTCCCTTCACTCTGGAATAAAATCCCAGTCCAGGTTAGGCAGAGTCCCTCATTGACTCTCTTCAAGAGGAATCTTGATGAGTGGATGGGAGATCGTAGGTTTACCCCGGGTATCACTTCTGTGTCACTGTTAGATAGAGGCACAGTATACTAACCTCGAAAAAGGGCATAGCAAAATAAATTTAAAATGGGTGGCGAAAGCCAAACACATTCTGGCTAGGCTTATAAATGCCCTAGGGCAGATAGCCTAGTATGAACCTATGAACCTATGAGCCTATATCCTTTACTGATAAGAGCAGTACTTGTCTAAAGTGTGGCCATGATTTCTGTCATTCATCTGTCATGCATTCCACTGTCCTTCATTTAAAACTGATTTTGTCAATATAAAGAAGTTTGTAAGCGCACTGTGCTAAAACCCGACACAGAAAGGGATGCAATTGAAATGTGTTTTTGTAAAAGTTTAGCTTCATTAACCGCATCTCTGGTGACAGTGTCAGCAATGTAAGAATGAGAATGCAAGAGCTGAGCTTTCGATGTATTTTTGAGGATAACCTCTCTGTATTGTCTTTTATAGAAACAATTCTTCAGAATTTCCCATGGATTTATGTTGCATTGTTGACATGACTGAAAACTGTTTCATTGTGATAAAATTGTTGTACAGCAAATGCTTTAACAACTATCATAGATGTAATCATAAACTTGTATTACGTCACCTTATTTTTGTTAACTTTCGTCAAATAGTGATTGAAATATATACAGGAAATACAGTTAGATGTATGACGGTGTGGCGAGAGAGAAAGAAAACTGAAGTTAAAGTGAAAGAAAGTTGAAAAAATGAGAAGGGAGTGGGGTAGACAGAGTTAGATAATAAAATAATGTTGGAAATTGTAAGTACATCTAACATTTGGGTCTGTCATGGAGGGTATACAGTTAAGAGTTCATCACTTGCTGTCTTCAGTTTGAATATTTTTCTGTGATGCTTCCACTTACAGGGAGTACGCCTTCTGGTGGCATACCTCATGACATCACACATACTTCCAGACAGTAAGAGAGTATGTCTAGCTTCTGTTCCTCGCCCCCCTCCCACACACACACGCACGCACACACACACACAATTTCTTTTGTACCACTCACACAGTTCAGAGCTTTATTTTTAGGTTTCGTATGGAAAAGTTCCATTGTTAAATAACTTAGATGCCTTCATAGGTTCATAGGTGTTTACTAGGCTAACGACCACAAGGGCCTTTTTATGCTAAGCCATACATCCCAAATCTCTGTCAAGTGTGGAGACCACAGTTAAATAGCAATTCCAGGGGCTTGATAGGTTATGTTTCATGCTATCTACAATGCATCCTGGGATATTGTCTAGGTCCATTGATGCAGTGTTCTTGGCCATTAAGAACCTATTCCCTAATGATAGTAGGGAGAGTTATATTTGATAGTATTTCCTGAGGGAAGGTGAGAAAGGGGTATAGATGGAGTTGAATTTGTCGGCCAGTAGGTTTGCTATATTTTCTGGCTTAGTATAGGTGGCACCATTAACAATGAACTCTGCACACAATTGTGTATTGCCTTTAAGGTTGACATACAGTAGCTAAAGAATGCCTTGTGATAGTCCTTGGCCTGGGAGGCCAAATTTACCTCATATTTGGCTTTGGTAGACTTTATTTGTCCTCTGTGTTTAGTTTGATGAGAGTGCTTTTAACCTGCTGGGTGGTGCACAGCCTAATTTTTGCCACAATTTTCTTCCTTCTGTTATCCAGTGTAACAATGTGATTCCACCAATGTGGCTTGTTTTTTTTGTTACTTCTGACTTCCTGGTGGACTAAGCTGCCTCTGTGCAGCTATTAATATACTTGTTTAGGGTTTCTATGAACAGCTCCACATAGGCAGCAGCATTCTCAGGGTTTACGGGTGCTTGAAATTTTGCCAGGTTATCACTTAATGGTAGGAAGTTAGGTTTAGAGTAGTTCCCAAATATTCCAGGGTTAGCTGTCAGGTTTTATTTTTTTTTACTTCAAAGGAGACCATTCTGTGGTCTGACCTTGCCAGAGAAGAAATTACACTAGAGGGTGTGCAAAAGCCACCCATATTAGCATGGACCAGATCCAGTCTGTTTGCACCCCTGGTCAGTGAATCAACAATCTGGTCCAGAGAGTTTGTGTTTATAAAATCCAGGAATTTCTGTACCTGTACATTTGTTGTATATAATTCCCAGTTAATAGTGAGTTAATTAAAATCACCCGTGAATATGGTATTAGGATGGCTCATGAGTGTTTCCAGTAAGTTTAAATACATGTTATGGGTTTCCTGGGTCATACAGGGGAACATATAGCTTGCAAGGAAATGGTATGGGATTTTGCCTATGGTGATTTGAACTTGGAGACGCTCAAGTGCATTGCCACATTTGACCGCCATTGAAGTATATTTATTTTTGATGTAAATCAAGACACCTCCATCTTTAGTCCCTGTCTGTGTAGTGGCTAGTCTAACTGTCTGGAAGGCACAGTATACATATTGTAAAACTACTAGCTTATTGGCTCCATAGTGGAATATTGCAATTGTACTATTTTTAATGTCTTCTATTGTTATGTTTGTACTGACATTTGAATATGTACTCATGTGAATGATGATCTGTTTATTAACTGAATAATCTATAATTGCGTGTATCTGTCCAGTATGACTATTTGTATTAGTCTTTTGGTCAAAGTTATGAAAAAGGTTTGCGTACACCATTAATAAAATAAAATTAAATTAATTAAATGAATGATATTCACAATTCCGGATGATTCAGATGTTTGTAGGCTGCTACAAGACAATAAACCAGTTAAGCCTTTTGAAGGCTCTCCATTGCCCTCGCACTGACGCACACATCTCATTTCTCCTACCTGTCCAAAGGGATAAGAGGGGGGCTAGGCCTAGGTAAATTTGCAGTTTTCCATCCATTTGTCTGTGTTAGATTTGAAGGAATTGAAGGATGTGCTTTACATTACAGATAGTATACATCTTTCCCAAATGTGGGGAATGTTTTGAGGGAGGTGCACACCACCAAGAGTTATATTAAAGTATAATTTTAGGTTTCTTGACCTTGTGCTTGTGTTATTAGATGTTTTGCAGACAGGTGGTAGATCAATCAGGCTTGGGTATTTAAAGCTTTGAAGCCAGGCATAGCTCCATCTAGTAGGAGACTGTAGCAAACACAGAAGCAAGACAAGGCTTTAAATGCTCTTGGTATTATAGGGAACTCGTATCCAAGATTTTTTATTGAAGAACTGTTGGGGAATTTTTCAGGTTTGGTTAAGTATTTGGACAGGTACATATCAAAGGTTGCATTATATTCTAGTATGGACCTGATGAAGATGGATCGAGAGAAATGATGACCTATTTTGACTAAAAGGAGATTCCCTTAGTAATCATCTGGATAAGGCTGAAGGCTTTTCTAAAGACAATGGATACATGGTGGTCCAATAAGGAGTTGCTCTCCACAAAGTTGCCTAGGTCTTTAGTGACAGTTTGTGTTTTAATGGGTGCCTTTTTCATGGTAGATGGGCAAGAGTTCTTGTTTCCCATGCTATACGATGATTCATATTTTGGAATACATCTTAAGATTGTGACCCTGATAGCAGGAGTTTGTACAAGTTAGACCCTCTCAGAGGATCTTAGTGCATTTAGGGGAGTTAATGAAGGGTCTAAGCTTGCCGTTGTCCTAGAACATGGTCAGCCAGAGGCCTTTAATGTCAAGTATAATATCAGAGAAGCAGATGCCAAATACAATTGGTACCAAAACAGAATGCTGTTAACACTGATAGAATGGAATGCGCTGGTAAGCCAGGTGGCAATCTGGTTTGTTACACACGGATTTATATTGAGTGTGATGAGTTTGTCAGTGATGCCAGAGTGTGGTATAGTGCCAGAAGCCTTAGCTAAATTGAGGTTAGATGGGAGGATGGAGTTGCTGTCATATCATGCTTCTGTGATTCTTAAAAAAAGTCATCTGGGTCTATGTTTTACATAGTTAAATTGGTTAAGGGGTCTGGGAATTTTTGGTTCCCTATTTCCCTCTTTATGAAATCCATGCTGATCCAGTCTATCACCTTGCAAATATTGTAGATCAGGTTAATAGAGCTTTAGTTACCAGGGCCCGTGATGAGGCCTCCCTTATGGAGTGTAGCCACAGCAGCTGTTCTTTAGCCTTCTCGTAGATATCCAGCGGAGAGGCTGTGGTTGAATAGTCTGAGGATGAGATGTGATGTGATGGGGGTGTTTCAAAGTGACCATGAAACAGCCTGGTATGTCTTCTGGATCCACAGAAATAGTATTTTTGGTCTTGGAGAATGCTTTTAGTATCTGTTTGGGGGTGATTATGATGTGGACTGGATACTTTGCTGTTGACAAGGGAAGAAGATAGAGTTAAATTTATTTGCAAGGATGTTGGCTATATTTTCTGGGCTTGAATGGGTGATGCCATTAGAGGTAAGATGGGCATGTATTATTGCAGACATTTTTTTTACAAAATTAAACAATGACTTGTGGTTATTATTTGCTGATGTAGCAATTTTTAGTACATAACTAGATGTGCTGAATTTGATCTTGCTCCCAAGTTCTTTGTTAACCCTTTTGAGGTTGATTATAACACAATGAGTTTATTTGTTTTCCTCTTTAAGGTTATGTGCATTTTTTTTTTCATATGAGTTCCACCAGAGGAGTTTGCTTCTAAACTTACATTATATTAATATGTATAAAAAACACAAGCCCTGGTTTAATTTCTCCAAGTCCTTTGGATTTCGAATACCATGATGGAAACGGACCCACATTCCTTAGTCAAAGTATGATTAAAGTTCATGAAATTATTATTGTTTCAATCTTTGATATTGCCAAAAGTGCTCTTTCCAGTGCCCGCAAGGACTTGGCCAAACCACTCTGGTGACTCTTGTCTGTGGCAGTGGTAGAAGGAGCTATACGTGGTATGTAATGGGTGTTGAGTGTTGCTGAGGTCTGCCTACAGTGCAAATCCACCAAAAAGGAACATTAATTGAAAATGTAAGCAATTTCATTCTGTAAAACATTAAAACAGAACTTCATTAGAAAACAACGTAACTTAAAAATGCCATTTCCTTAAATAAACATCTAATTGTCATATGACACATAATCTCCAATCAAAAATCAATACTTTAGTAATTTAAAGAGACCATAGATATTTACTAACCCTTGTAACATTAGAATAGCAAAAATAAACAAAAAATTAAGATCAAAATTTTGTTGCATGGATTATTAAAACATTAATAGACACATGGTCATTGATTCCAGGATGTTGAATAGCATTTAACATTAGTTGCCAGTAAAGCTCTTTGTATTCTAAATTGGCTTCCCAACAACCTCCTCCATTAAAAATTGTCACCTTTTCCAAAACATAACTTTTTAAAATTTACACAATTCACTGAATGTTTGTACAAGGCAATGTCCAGGTCCTTCCTCTTAATAGCATTAATATGCTCATATATTCTCATTCATTCTTTGGACTTTTTCAGTTTTACCAGTGTAGACTGCCGTATAGGTTAAGCAAACAGTGTAAGCGTTGTAAACAACACTCCTGGAATAGCAGTTAAATCTACCATTGCTACAAATCTTAGTGGGATAACAGGAAATAGTTATGTTTACAAAATCGTAAATCAGCCTGCAGTGGGGCTTGCCCTACATTGCATTATCCCTATTGGATCCATGTCAACATAGATATTATTTCTATTACTCTGAAAAATAGTTTTAAGATTTTTTCCACTTTTGTAAATAAAGAATCATTGCCTATTTAGTCAACAAGTCACCATGCACATGTTCCACCAGGGCTCAATGAATACTGTTTGATTAAATGTATTTTGAAATTGAAAGCTCTTCAAAGATGAAGTTTGGTTGTATAATAACTATTTCGTTAGTTAAATGTATTAATGTATATTTATTTATACACATTTATATATATATATATCTATATATATATATATATATATATATATATATATATATATATATATTTATATTTTTATCTGACTTTTATACTTCTACTTGTTTGAGCTGTTTAAAGTGTTATCTAGCATTTAATAAAATTTATATATATAAGGACATAAGTAAACAAGACCAGTGCTTTGTGGTTTTAAAACTGTTGCTGATTTAAAAAAAAAGTATTATATTTATTCAAACATAGATTTTACTTCGTATAATACTGGCTCTTTAAATTTCTTTAATCATGCTAATTTGCTTTATAATTAATTACTTCATCTTAATTGATGGCACTATTTTAACTGAGGTTTCTTGGGGTTTCTTTGTCTGAAGAAGTTCATGTATTTCCTGAACAAAAGCGCTAACAATGAATTGGTTGGAATTCTACAGCTTGCTGCCTTGTTTGGTTTTTGGTAACAAGTCACCAGTACCAGGTATTGCAATCTTTTTTACATACAGCCCTTAATATCAGTAGACAGTTTGCTGTATGGAACAATCATAGCTGTAGTAATAGTAGTAGCTGTAGTAATAGTAGTAGCTGTAGTAATAGTAGTAGCTGTAGTAATAGTAGTAGCTGTAGTAATAGTAGTAGCTGCTTGGCCTGTTAGTCCAGGCATAGTTTCCAACTCAATTAAAACTGGTTGAAATCTACTTATCTGCTTAAGGGTAATCTCAGAGACTACCGTGTCTAACAAAACTCTCAGATATCCCCTGTCCAAAATTAATGTCTTTAGAAACTCCAATTCTAAAACAAAATTGTAATCATCAGTGACCAAAGTGAAAGTCTTACCCATCTGTCTCCTAAGTTTCTCTTGCCAGAGAGGGTGTTTGCTGTAAAAATGTAGGTAACTGTTGGGGAGGGTATCCTTCCAATAAATGTTGGATTGGTATATCTAATTGCAACAATCATTCAAGATGCATGCATCTATAGAGTTAATTATGTCCTTGTTTTCATTGTGTGTAAACTTAAAAAAATTGTGTAATTTAAGTAATCAAAAAGATAAAGATGTTTCATTTCCATTCCATGAAATAAAAAATGTTGTGCAGGTATTTAAGATATAATGTGACATTAGACCAAAATTTGCTAACAAAAACAAATCTGGTCTCCCAGTATCACAGGACAATATTATTAAAATCTGGGATTGAAGCTGATCCCATATCAGAACCTGTAACTTGTTTGAAGTATTTATCCTCAAAAAATATAAGATTGTTTTTTTAAGCCAGCCTCCATAAAACCTTATGGCTTCCTGAAACCAATCAAACCTCTTGTTGTGTGGGATACTTGTAAACCAATTTTTACAGCAATAGTAATAAAGGTAAAATCATCATTGTATTCACATAACACTAAGAACTGAAAACAATTCCAGTGACCTATTAACACATGATGTTTGTCACCAATGAAGCCTTTTAATTTTCTGTCCACAGATTTAGGCAGGTGTTTAGTCTTGGACCCTGCAGATGAATCAGTGAGTCACAGAAGTGCACTGTGGGCATCTTTGTGAATTTTTGGTGTACTAAAGATAAGCTAGTATGAAAAGATGTTTTACTATTAAATAGTTTTTAAGGGGAAAGGGTGAAATTACATTCCATACTTAAATAATGTAGCTGTACGTCTAACTTTTGGTAGGCAATAGTAATATACTTGCTATAGATAGAATGTTAGAACTGTTACTCGGAAAATCTGTCATTTTAGTAAAGTAGACAAATATGTTCATAATACTCTCCCCTTCCCCTTAGTCAGGTTCCATAATCCTGGGAGATGTCATTTTTAATTCCTGCAATAATTTTCTTTTATTACATGGCAGATTAAAAAAAATGTTTTTTTTTTGGTTTCTTTGTCAGAAAAAAACAGATGCCAGTTTTACATAGTTTTTAACACAGAAATAGGTGTTGCTAATGGGGCAAGTAAAAAATACTATGTGTGTGCAATTTATGTGCCTCTTTGAGATCTGTGGGACAAAAACAGTTCAAAATGCTGGTTCCTTGTGAATAACTTTAATTCCACAAACAAATCAAGCAAGTTAGGTTTAAACTGGAAACAAATGTGAAGCCATTTTATACAGATTATTCAAGGCCAGGTTAAGAGCAGTGTGGGTGTAAGTTGAATGTTTTGACACCTTTAGTAACAGCAATACATCGGGAGGATTCAGAATCGGTTATCTTCTCTTTCTCCTCCCCCTCCTGCCCCCTTCTTTTTTGGATGGAGTCATCACTTCCAAAGAAGTCCATTGGTCTTCTGGGCTATCTTTTGGATCTTTGTGGAGGGTGACTCCAAACAAATCATCTTGATTATCAGAGTCATTGTGGGGAGAGGATTTGAGGTATTTGATCTGTCACTTATGCAAGATTGTCAAAGCTGTCAGAGGTACCATTTCTTTTCTTTCTTTTTTTTTTTTGTCCCTCAGATTTTTTTCCCTTTTTGAGTCTTAATTACTTCACATTTGTTGTCCACTCTTTTGAAAACAGACTGGTATTCCTCTTCATAAAAGGGAATCAGAAGATCAGTTGTAACCACTACTGTGGTGGCGGTGCTGCAGTAGCGTTGTCACCTCACAGTTAGACGTTGCCTGTTCGATTCTCAGTTAGAGCGTCTTCTGTGTGGCGACATGCGTGAATGGGCGTTCCTTTGTTGAAGGTTGTGCGTTAGGCCCAGCAAGCCAGCACGTAAAAATCTACTGCCAATCATTAGCGGAGCGGAGTTCCGCTGTGGCGACCCCTAACCGGGAAAAGCCGAAAGACACAAAGTAATTTCTTTCTGTGACTTACCTACTTCTCTCATGTTGTCACCTGAGAGAACAGTCATTAACTCATGTACAGTCCAATCAAAGAAACACAATAAATCCTTGTGCAATTTAATATTAGGATTTAAACCCTTTGAAAACATCCAGATCTGAAATCCCTTTGGTACTCTGCCTTCCCTAAAGCAGTCCTTAAAAACAAATTGTCTAGTTGCTAGCTTCTAAATTTCATCAACTTTAAAAAAAACTCTTATTTTTAGCACTTAATGTTTCATTTACCATTGGTGCAGAATGCCCCAGGCAAAGTACGGTTGGTGTATTAAACCATTCCTCCAGTACTGGATGTAAAGCCCGAGTTACCATCAGTGTTCCAGCATTAGTGGGTAGTGACTGCAGCATTGTGGTGTTGATGTTAATTGTAATGCTGTCTATTATATTTTTCGTTGCTGGTACAATAATCCCATCCTCCTTGTGCCCAACCTGTGTTATTAGCAGAATACGCTGATTAGTCGAATTAAGTCACCTGGAAGTGACAATGACATAGTGACAGGTGTAGTAGAATCTTCAGTTGCAATAACAGCTGATGCAGAAAATGGTTCCTGGGGAGCCATGTCAAAGTAGGTCAAAACTGGGAGCCAGACCAAAGAATACTATATGAATTGGTGCTAATTCAGTTTTATGAGAAAGAACTTTTGGTATTCTTTTGTTATTTCTTTAACTATTTTAATTCTAACTCTGTCACCCTTTTGTACTTTCATTTTTTCAGAAAGTATTTTTTCTTATAAGTCTTTTATATTGTCATACCGTTTCTTATATTTAGATGACACCATTTTTTTGATAAATATGAATGTTGAAATAATATCATAAATTGATGTCATTAACTATTTTTTTATCGTTTATTTCCCTGTAGATATGTCTCTCTTTAAAGTTTGGTTGCTTACTTAAACAGGCAGGAATTTTAGAAATTATCTTGAATTTTCTGGTATTTATTGTAACATTAAAACAAAAAGCATTGTGGTCCAAAAAAGGACCAGGAATAACTCAAACTTTAACTAGATTATATTGAAAATGAGAAGATATGAAATCTATATCAGTTCTTGTTTGGATTTAAAACACAACAGAATAATGAGTAAAAAAGGATTTCTGAATAAATTTCATTATATCTAAAATATTTAAATTTCCAATCCACTTTTTAAGTGATTTTGCAGTAGCTAAACCTGGGTTCATAATACTGGTATCATCTCTCTGCAGAACAGAACCAGATACTAAGGTATGCTTTTTAATGTTTTAATGTGTCTCTGTCTATCTGTCTGTCTATCTAGCTAGCTATTATATTTTGAACCTATTTTTGGAGTTATGTTAATATAGCATTAATATACAGTAGTAAAATGTTTTAGATAATCAGTACAACATATTATTTTATTTAATTTTGAATTCTATAATAGAGAAGAGCATGGATCCCACTTGACACATTTCTGTCTCAACCTGTGGAAAAACAATAGGTACATGACATATATAGAGTTAATGACAACATTCAATATATACAAATATTATATACAAAGTGAATATCATAGCTGGATTGAGGAAATACAGGCAATAGATAAATTACATATACAGAGTGAGTGAACCCCCCCCCCGGTCTCTCACTATATATGTCGACCGTGCAGAATGCCGACTTTCATATGGCTGACACTATATGATCGACATTCCGAAAGACCAACATCCTGAAATAGCACCATTTACCTACCTGTAAACACAGTAAAACTGTGTTATGCAGGGGGACAAGCCCCCCTACACCCCCACACCCCCTGCTACTTAAATATTCTCACTTCGAAATCGCACTACAGTGAAGGAAAGGGCAATATCCCACTCCCGCACTGTAGCGAGATCTCTGCTATCATTTGTCGGCCTTTCAAATGTTTGCTCATATGGTGTTAGCCATATGAGTTTCGAACATTTGAAAGTTCAAACAAATGAAAGGCTCCCATATATATATATATATATATATATATATATATATATATATATATATATATATATATATAGATAGATAGATATACACACACATTATATGTAACTAGCAATATAGCAATTGCCGAATGTTTACTGACAACCAACTAGCTCTTAAACTGATAAGGTATGTGAGAGATGTATTTGCAAAATGTCACTGGAGGCAAAGCTCTGACATACAAGCACTCAGTATACCAAACAGGTTGTTATACATGCACTACACCAACCACATACAGTAAGGATCAGACACACAAACCCACATATGCTGCAGCTCTTAAATGTAATCTTCTTAAACCCTGAAGACCTCCCAGACATTGCACCTACAACAAATATCCTCAGCAGCCCCAAAAGCACTACACCAAAACAATACCCACCACAGCACATGCAATCACACTTCACAGAGCCTCAGTTTCTAAACACATAAGGCAAGCCACCATACAACTCAATATTTTGGTCATGGGAGACTCCACTGTGAGACACAGATGTCCCACTTACCAGGCTGAACAAGGAGAAAGTCACAATCAGTTGCCTATCAGGGCCAGAATTCACCAGATCATATGCATGCACTGAAGTCATTGGATCACAAGTACCAGTATGACTATGGTTTATGTGGTTGAAATGACTCAAAATGTACTTTCCTGGACTAAATAGAGAGACACATGTTAGGGCTCTTGGATTATGTGTCCCAGACCAGTAAGAGCCTAACATTCTTCCTGCTCCAAGGATCATGACATGATATGAACAGAAGATGACTTTAATAAATGACTTGGCATTTGCTGTCACTTCAAGGAGTTACAGTATTTACCAGCATGGGAGGATATGGTTGACAGATCACACTGCTATGCCAGGGATGGTATGCACCTGTACCATCTAGACTTTTAAATATTGGCTAGAACATTGACCTCCCTATTGTGCTTTTTTTTATGCTACACTGATGAACCTTCTGCCATAGCAAAACCAGTCCTAGAAAATCTAAATGTGCTACTGCTGTATACTGTGTATAAACAAGACATTCCATTCCCTCCAAGCACTCCTCACCCTGGAGAAGCTACTGCTGTATATCATGTCTAAACAAGAAATTCCACTCGCTCCAAGCTCTCCTTACCCTGGAGAAGCTACTGCTTTATACTGTGTCTAAACAAGACATTCCATTCCCTCCAAGCTCTCCTCACCCTGGAGAAGCTACTGCTGTATACCGTGTCTAAACAAGACATTCCATTCCTTCCAAGCTCTCCTCACCCTGGAGAAGCTACTGCTGTATACCGTGTCTAAACAAGACATTCCATTCACTCCAAGCTCTCCTCACCCTGGAGAAGCTACTGCTGTATACTGTACCTAAACAAGACATTCCATTCGCTCCAAGCTCTCCTCACCCTGGAGAAGCTACTGCTGTATACTGTGTCTAAACAAGACATTCCATTCCTTCCAAGCTCTCCTCACCCTGGAGAAGCTACTGCTGTATACTGTGTCTAAACAAGACATTCCATTCCCTCCAAGCTCTCCTCACCCTGGAGAAGGTACTGCTGTATACCATGTCTAAACAAGACATTCCACTCCCTCCAAGCTCTCCTCACCCTGGAGAAGCTACTGCTGTATACTGTGCCTAAACAAGACATTCCATTCCTTCCAAGCTCTCCTCACCCTGGAGAAGCTACTGCTGTATACTGTGTCTAAACAAGACATTCCATTCCTTCCAAGCTCTCCTCACCATGGAGAAGCTACTGCTGTATACTGTGTCTAAACAAGACATTCCACTCCCTCCAAGCTCTCCTCACCCTGGAGAAGCTACTGCTTTATACTGTGTCTAAACAAGACATTCCAGTCCCTCCAAGCTCTCCTCACCCTGGAGAAGCTACTGCTGTATACCGTGTCTCAACAAGACATTCCATTCCCTCCAAGCTCTCCTCACCCTGGAGAAGCTACTGCTGTATACAGTATCTAAACAAGACATTCCATTCACTCCAAGCTCTCCTCACCCTGGAGAAGCTACTGCTGAATACTGTGTCTAAACAAGACATTCCATTCCCTCCAAGCTCTCCTCACCCTGGAGAAGCTACTGCTGTATACTGTGTCTAAACAAGACATTCCATTCCTCCAAGCTCTCCTCACCCTGGAGAAGCTACTGCTGTATACTGTGTCTAAACAAGACATTCCAGTCCCTCCAAGCTCTCCTCACCCTGGAGAAGGTACTGCTGTATACTGTGTCTAAACAAGACATTCCATTCCCTCCAAGCTCTCCTCACCCTGGAGAAGCTACTGCTGTATACTGTGTCTAAACAAGACATTCCACTCCCTCCAAACTCTCCTCACCCTGGAGAAGGTACTGCTGTATACCATGTCTAAACAAGACATTCCACTCCCTCCAAGCTCTCCTCACCCAGGAGAAGCTACTGCTGTATACTGTGTCTAAACAAGACATTCCATTCCCTCCAAGCTCTCCTCACCCTGGAGAAGCTACTGCTGTATACCGTGTCTAAACAAGACATTCCATTCACTCCAAGCTCTCCTCACCCTGGAGAAGCTACTGCTGTATACTGTGTCTAAACAAGACATTGCATTCCCTCCAAGCTCTCCTCACCCTGGAGAAGCTACTGCTGTATACTGTGTCTAAACAAGACATTCCACTCCCTCCAAGCTCTCCTCACCCTGGAGAAGCTACTGCTGTATACTGTGTCTAAACAAGACATTGCATTCCCTCCAAGCTCTCCTCACCCTGGAGAAGCTACTGCTGTATACCGTGTCTAAACAAGACATTCCATTCCCTCGAAGCTCTTCTCACCCTGGAGAAGCTACTGCTGTATACTGTGTCTAAACAAGACATTCCATTCCCTCCAAGCTCTCCTCACCCTGGAGAAGCTACTGCTGTATGTTGTGTCTAAACAAGACATTCCATTCCCTCCAAGCAGTCCTCACCATGGAAAAGCTACTGCTGTATACCATGTCTAAACAAGACATTCCATTCCTTCCAAGCTCTCCTCACCATGGAGAAGCTACTGCTGTATAATGTGACAAAACAAGACATTCCAGTCCCTCCAAACTCTCCTCACCCTGGAGAAGCTACTGCTGTATACCATGTCTAAACAAGACATTCCACTCCCTCCAAACTCTCCTCACCCTGGAGAAGCTACTGCTGTATACTGTGTCTAAACAAGACATTCCATTCCCTCCAAGCTCTCCTCACCCTGGAGAAGCTACTGCTGTATACTGTGTCTAAACAAGACATTCCACTCCCTCCAAGCTCTCCTCACCCTGGAGAAGCTACTGCTGTATACCGTGTCTAAACAAGACATTCCACTCCCTCCAAGCTCTCCTCACCATGGAGAAGCTACTGCTGTATACTGTGTCTAAACAAGACATTCCACTCCCTCCAAGCTCTCCTCACCCTGGAGAAGCTACTGCTGTATACCGTGTCTAAACAAGACATTCCATTCCTTCCAAGCTCTCCTCACCATGGAGAAGCTACTGCTGTATACTGTGTCTAAACAAGACATTCCATTCGCTCCAAGCTCTCCTCACCCTGGAGAAGCTACTGCTGTATACTGTGTCTAAACAAGACATTCCATTCCCTCCAAGCTCTCCTCACCCTGGAGAAGCTACTGCTGTATACTGTGTCTCAACAAGACATTCCAGTCCCTCCAAACTCTCCTCACCCTGGAGAAGCTACTGCTGTATACCGTGTCTAAACAAGACATTCCACTCCCTCCAAACTCTCCTCACCCTGGAGAGGGTACTGCTGTATACCATGTCTAAACAAGACATTCCACTCCCTCCAAGCTCTCCACACCCAGGAGAAGCTACTGCTGTATACTGTGTCTAAACAAGACATTCCAGTCCCTCCAAGCTCTCCTCACCCTGGAGAAGCTACTGCTGTATACTGTGTCTAAACAAGACATTCCATTCCTTCCAAGCTCTCCTCACCCTGGAGAAGCTACTGCTGTATACTGTGTCTAAACAAGACATTCCAGTCACTCCAAGCTCTCCTCACCCTGGAGAAGCTACTGCTGAATACTGTGTCTAAACAAGACATTCCACTCCCTCCAAGCTCTCCTCACCCTGGAGAAGCTACTGCTGTATACTGTGTCTAAACAAGACAGTCCATTCCCTCCAAGCTCTTCTCACCCTGGAGAAGCTACTGCTGTATACTGTGCCTAAACAAGGCATTCCATTTGCTCCAAGCTCTCCTCACCCTGGAGAAGCTACTGCTGTATACTGTGTCTAAACAAGACATTCCATTCCCTCCAAGCTCTCCTCACCCTGGAGAAGCTACTGCTGTATACCGTGTTTAAACAAGACATTCCATTCCCTCCAAGCTCTCCTCACCCTGGAGAAGCTACTACTGTATACTGTGTCTAAACAAGACATTCCATTCACTCCAAGCTCTCCTCACCCTGGAGAAGCTACTGCTGTATACTGTGCCTAAACAAGACATTCCATTCCTTCCAAGCTCTCCTCACCCTGGAGAAGCTACTGCTGTATACCGTGTCTAAACAAGACATTCCATTCCCTCCAAGCTCTCCTCACCCTGGAGAAGCTACTGCTGTATACTGTGCCTAAACAAGGCATTCCATTTGCTCCAAGCTCTCCTCACCCTGGAGAAGCTACTGCTGTATACTGTGTCTAAACAAGACATTCCATTCCCTCCAAGCTCTCCTCACCCTGGAGAAGCTACTGCTGTATACTGTGTCTAAACAAGACATTCCATTCCCTCCAAGCTCTCCTCACCATGGAGAAGCTACTGCTGTATACCGTGTCAAAACAAGACATTCCATTCCCTCCAAGCTCTCCTCACCCTGGAGAAGCTACTGCTGTATGTTGTGTCTAAACAAGACATTCCATTCCCTCCAAGCAGTCCTCACCATGGAAAAGCTACTGCTGTATACCATGTCTAAACAAGACATTCCATTCCTTCCAAGCTCTCCTCACCATGGAGAAGCTACTGCTGTATAATGTGACAAAACAAGACATTCCAGTCCCTCCAAACTCTCCTCACCCTGGAGAAGCTACTGCTGTATACCATGTCTAAACAAGACATTCCAGTCCCTCCAAGCTCTCCTCACCATGGAGAAGCTACTGCTGTATACTGTGTCTAAACAAGACATTCCATTCCCTCCAAGCTCTCCTCACCCTGGAGAAGCTACTGCTGTATACTGTGTCTAAACAAGACATTCCACTCCCTCCAAGCTCTCCTCACCATGGAGAAGCTACTGCTGAATACTGTGTCTAAACAAGACATTCCACTCGCTCCAAGCTCTCCTCACCCTGGAGAAGCTACTGCTGTATACCGTGTCTAAACAAGACATTCCAATCCCTCCAAGCTCTCCTCAACCAGGAGAAGCTACTGCTGTATACTGTGTCTAAACAAGACATTCCATTCCCTCCAAGCTCTCCTCACCCTGGAGAAGCTGCTGCCTTACACTGTGTCTAAACAAGACATTCCAGTCCCTCCAAGCTCTCCTCACCCTGGAGAAGCTACTGCTGTATACCGTGTCTCAACAAGACATTCCATTCCCTCCAAGCTCTCCTCACCCTGGAGAAGCTACTGCTGAATACTGTGTCTAAACAAGACATTCCATTCCCTCCAAGCTCTCCTCACCCTGGATAAGCTACTGCTGTATACTGTGTCTAAACAAGACATTCCATTCACTCCAAGCTCTCCTCACCCTGGAGAAGCTACTGCTGTATACCGTGTCTCAACAAGACATTCCAGTCCCTCCAAGCTCTCCTCACCCTGGAGAAGCTACTGCTGTATACCCAGTCTAAACAAGACATTCCACTCCCTCCAAGCTCTCCTTACCCTGGAGAAGCTACTGCTGTATACCGTGTCTAAACAAGACATTCCATTCCCTCCAAGCTCTCCTCACCCTGGAGAAGCTACTGCTGTATACTCTGTCTAAACAAGACATTCCATTCACTCCAAGCTCTCCTCACCCTGGAGAAGCTACTGCTGTATACTGTGTCTAAACAAGACATTCCATTCCTTCCAAGCTCTCCTCACCATGGAGAAGCTACTGCTGTATACTGTGTCTAAACAAGAAATTCCATTCCTTCCAAGCTCTCCTCACCCTGGAGAAGCTACTGCTGTATACTGTGTCTAAACAAGACATTCCATTCCCTCCAAGCTCTCCTCACCCTGGAGAAGCTACTGCTGTATACTGTGTCTAAACAAGACATTCCATTCCCTGCAAGCTCTCCTCACTCTGGAGAAGCTACTGCTGTATACCTTGTCTAAACAAGACATTGCATTCCCTCCAAGCTCTCCTCACCCTGGAGAAGCTACTGCTGTATACTGTGCCTAAACAAGACATTCCATTCCCTCCAAGCTCTCCTCACCATGGAGAAGCTACTGCTGTATACTGTGTCTAAACAAGACATTCCATTCCCTCCAAGCTCTCCTCACCCTGGAGAAGCTACTGCTGTATACTGTGTCTAAACAAGACATTCCACTCCTACCAAGCTCTCCTCACCCTGGAGAAGCTACTGCTGTATACTGTGTCTAAACAAGACATTCCAGTCCCTCCAAGCTCTCCTCACCCTGGAGAAGCTACTGCTGTATACTGTGTCTAAACAAGACATTCCACTCCCTCCAAGCTCTCCTCACCCTGGAGAAGCTACTGCTGTATACCATGTCTAAACAAGACATTCCACTCCCTCCAAGCTCTCCTCACCCTGGAGAAGCTACTGCTGTATACTGTGTCTAAACAAGACATTCCATTCCCTCCAATCTCTCCTCACCCTGGAGAAGCTACTGCTGTATACTGTGTCTAAACAAGACATTCCACTCCTCCAAGCTCTCCTCACCCTGGAGAAGCTACTGCTGTATACTGTGTCTAAACAAGACATTCCATTCCCTCCAAGCTCTCCTCACCCTGGAGAAGCTACTGCTGTATACTGTGTCTAAACAAGACATTCCATTCCCTCCAAGCTCTCCTCACCCTGGAGAAGCTACTGCTGTATACTGTGTCTAAACAAGACATTCCATTCCTTCCAAGCTCTCCTCACCCTGGAGAAGCTACTGCTGTATACTGTGTCTAAACAAGACATTCCATTCCCTCCAAGCTCTCCTCACCCTGGAGAAGCTACTGCTGTATACTGTGTCAAAGCAAGACATTCCACTCGCTCCAAGCTCTCCTCACCCTGGAGAAGCTACTGCTGTATACTGTGTCTAAACAAGACATTCCAGTCCCTCCAAGCTCTCCTCACCCTGGAGAAGCTACTGCTGTATACCATGTCTAAACAAGACATTCCATTCCCTCCAAGCTCTCCTCACCCTGGAGAAGCTACTGCTGTATACTGTGTCTAAACAAGACATTCCATTCCCTCCAAGCTCTCCTCACCCTGGAGAAGCTACTGCTGTATACTGTGTCTAAACAAGACATTCCATTCCCTCCAAGCTCTCCTCACCCTGGAGAAGCTACTGCTGTATACTGTGTCTAAACAAGACATTCCATTCCCTCCAAGCTCTCCTCACCCTGGAGAAGCTACTGCTGTATACTGTGTCTAAACAAGACATTCCATTCCCTCCAAGCTCTCCTCACCCTGGAGAAGCTACTGCTGTATACTGTGTCTAAACAAGACATTCCATTCCCTCCAAGCTCTCCTCACCCTGGAGAAGCTACTGCTGTATACTGTGTCTAAACAAGACATTCCATTCCCTCCAAGCTCTCCTCACCCTGGAGAAGCTACTGCTGTATACTGTGTCTAAACAAGACATTCCATTCCCTCCAAGCTCTCCTCACCCTGGAGAAGCTACTGCTGTATACTGTGTCTAAACAAGACATTCCATTCCCTCCAAGCTCTCCTCACCCTGGAGAAGCTACTGCTGTATACTGTGTCTAAACAAGACATTCCATTCCCTCCAAGCTCTCCTCACCCTGGAGAAGCTACTGCTGTATACTGTGTCTAAACAAGACATTCCACTCCTACTAAGCTCTCCTCACCCTGGAGAAGCTACTACTGTATACTGTGTCTAAAGAAGACATTCCATTCCCTCCAAGCTCTCCTCACCCTGGAGAAGATACTGCTGTATACTGTGTCTAAACAAGACATTCCACTCCTACCAAGCTCTCCTCACCCTGGAGAAGCTACTGCTGTATACTGTGTCTAAACAAGACATTCCATTCCCTCCAAGCTCTCCTCACCCTGGAGAAGCTACTGCTGTATACTGTGTCTAAACAAGACATTCCATTCCCTCCAAGCTCTCCTCACCCTGGAGAAGCTACTGCTGTATACTGTGTCTAAACAAGACATTCCATTCCTCCAAGCTCTCCTCACCCTGGAGAAGCTACTGCTGTATACTGTGTCTAAACAAGACATTCCATTCCCTCCAAGCTCTCCTCACCCTGGAGAAGCTACTGCTGTATACTGTGTCTAAACAAGACATTCCATTCCCTCCAAGCTCTCCTCACCCTGGAGAAGCTACTGCTGTATACTGTGTCTAAACAAGACATTCCATTCCCTCCAAGCTCTCCTCACCCTGGAGAAGCTACTGCTGTATACTGTGTCTAAACAAGACATTCCATTCCCTCCAAGCTCTCCTCACCATGGAAAAGCTACTGCTGTATACTGTGTCTAAACAACACATTCCATTCCTTCCAAGCTGTCATCACCATGGAGAAGCTACTGCTGTATAATGTGACTAAACAAGACATTCCAGTCCCTCCAAACTCTCCTCACCATGGAGAAGCTACTTCTGTATACCGTTTCTAAACAAGACATTCCACTCGCTCCAAGCTCTCCTCACCCTGGAGAAGCTACTACTGTATACTGTGTCTAAAGAAGACATTCCATTCCCTCCAAGCTCTCCTCACCCTGGAAAAGCTACTGCTGTATACTGTGTCTAAACAAGACATTCCAGTCCCTCCAAACTCTCCTCACCCTGGAGAAGCTACTACTCTATACTGTGTCTAAAGAAGACATTCCATTCACTCCAAGCTCTCCTCACCCTGGAGAAGATACTGCTGTATACTGTGTCTAAACAAGACATTCCACTCCTACCAAGCTCTCCTCACCCTGGAGAAGCTACTGCTGTATACTGTGTCTAAACAAGACATTCCATTCCCTCCAAGCTCTCCTCACCCTGGAGAAGCTACTGCTGTATACTGTGTCTAAACAAGACATTCCATTCCCTCCAAGCTCTCCTCACCATGGAGAAGCTACTGCTGTATACTGTGTCTAAACAAGACATTCCATTCCCTCCAAGCTCTCCTCACCCTGGAGAAGCTACTGCTGTATACTGTGTCTAAACAAGACATTCCATTCCCTCCAAGCTCTCCTCACCCTGGAGAAGCTACTGCTGTATACTGTGTCTAAACAAGACATTCCATTCCCTCCAAGCTCTCCTCACCCTGGAGAAGCTACTGCTGTATACTGTGTCTAAACAAGACATTCCATTCCCTCCAAGCTCTCCTCACCATGGAGAAGCTACTGCTGTATACTGTGTCTAAACAAGACATTCCATTCCCTCCAAGCTCTCCTCACCCTGGAGAAGCTACTGCTGTATACTGTGTCTAAACAAGACATTCCATTCCCTCCAAGCTCTCCTCACCCTGGAGAAGCTACTGCTGTATACTGTGTCTAAACAAGACATTCCATTCCCTCCAAGCTCTCCTCACCCTGGAGAAGCTACTGCTGTATACTGTGTCTAAACAAGACATTCCATTCCCTCCAAGCTCTCCTCACCCTGGAGAAGCTACTGCTGTATACTGTGCCTAAACAAGACATTCCATTTGCTCCAAGCTCTCCTCACCCTGGAGAAGCTACTGCTGTATACTGTGTCTAAACAAGACATTCCATTCGCTCCAAGCTCTCCTCACCCTGGAGAAGCTACTGCTGTATACTGTGTCTAAACAAGACATTCCATTCCCTCCAAGCTCTCCTCACCCTGGAGAAGCTACTGCTGTATACTGTGTCTAAACAAGACATTCCATTCCCTCCAAGCTCTCCTCACCCTGGAGAAGCTACTGCTGTATACTGTGTCTAAACAAGACATTCCATTCCCTCCAAGCTCTCCTCACCCTGGAGAAGCTACTGCTGTATACTGTGTCTAAACAAAACATTCCACTCCTACTAAGCTCTCCTCACCCTGGAGAAGCTACTACTGTATACTGTGTCTAAACAAGACATTCCATTCCCTCCAAGCTCTCCTCACCCTGGAGAAGCTACTGCTGAATACTGTGTCTAAACAAGACATTCCATTCCTTCCAAGCTCTCCTCACCATGGAGAAGCTACTGTTGTATACTGTGTCTAAACAAGACATTGCATTCCCTACAAGCTCTCCTCACCCTGGAGAAGCTACTGCTGTATACCTTGTCTAAACAAGATATTCCACTCCCTACAAGCTCTCCTCACCCTGGAGAAGCTACTGCTGTATACCTTGTCTAAACAAGACATTCCATTCCTTCCAAGCTCTCCTCACCATGGAGAAGCTACTGTTGTATACTGTGTCTAAACAAGACATTGCATTCCCTACAAGCTCTCCTCACAGTGGAGAAGCTACTGCTGTATACTGTGTCTAAACAAGACATTCCATTCCCTCCAAGCTCTCCTCACCCTGGAGAAGCTACTGCTGTATACTGTGTCTAAACAAGACATTCCATTCCCTCCAAGCTCTCCTCACCCTGGAGAAGCTGCTGCTGAATACTGTGTCTAAACAAGACATTCCATTCCTTCCAAGCTCTCCTCACCATGGAGAAGCTACTGCTGTATACTGTGTCTAAACAAGACATTCCATTCCCTCCAAGCTCTCCTCACCCTGGAGAAGCTACTGCTGTATACTGTGTCTAAACAAGACATTCCATTCCCTCCAAGCTCTCCTCACCCTGGAGAAGCTACTGCTGTATACTGTGTCTAAACAAGACATTCCACTCCCTCCAAGCTCTCCTCACCATGGAGAAGCTACTGCTGTATACTGTGTCTAAACAAGACATTCCATTCGCTCCAAGCTCTCCTCACCCTGGAGAAGCTACTGCTGTATACTGTGTCTAAACAAGACATTCCATTCGCTCCAAGCTCTCCTCACCCTGGAGAAGCTACTGCTGTATACTGTGCCTAAACAAGACATTCCATTCCTTCCAAGCTCTCCTCACCCTGGAGAAGCTACTGCTGTATACCGTGTCTAAACAAGACATTCCATTCACTCCAAGCTCTCCTCACCCTGGAGAAGCTACTGCTGTATACTGTGTCTAAACAAGACATTACATTCCCTCCAAGCTCTCCTCACCATGGAGAAGCTACTGCTGTATGTTGTGTCTAAACAAGACATTCCATTCCCTCCAAGCTCTCCTCACCCTGGAGAAGCTACTGCTGTATACTGTGTCTAAACAAGACATTACATTCCCTCCAAGCTCTCCTCACCCTGGAGAAGCTACTGCTGTATACTGTGTCTAAACAAGACATTCCACTCCCTCCAAGCTCTCCTCACCATGGAGAAGCTATTGCTGTATACTGTGTCTAAACAAGACATTCCAGTCTCTGCAAGCTCTCCTCACCCTGGAGAAGCTACTGCTGTATACTGTGTCTAAACAAGACATTCCATTCCCTCCAAGCTCTCCTCACCCTGGAGAAGCTACTGCTATATACTGTGTCTAAACAAGACATTGCATTCACTCCAAGCTCTCCTCACCATGGAGAAGCTACTGCTGTATACTGTGTCTAAACAAGACATTACATTCCCTCCAAGCTCTCCTCACCCTGGAAAAGACACTGCTGTAAACTGTGCCTAAACAAGACATTCCATTCTCTCCAAGCTCTCCTCACCCTGGAGAAGCTACTGCTGTATACTGTGTCTAAACAAGACATTCCATTCGCTCCAAGCTCTCCTCACCCTGGAGAAGCTACTGCTGTATACTGTGTCTAAACAAGACATTCCATTCCTTCCAAGCTCTCCTCACCATGGAGAAGCTACTGCTGTATACTGTGTCTAAACAAGACATTCCACTCCCTCCAAGCTCTCCTCACCATGGAGAAGCTATTGCTGTATACCATGTCTAAACAAGACATTCCATTCTCTCCAAGCTCTCCTCACCCTGGAGAAGCTACTGCTGAATACTGTGTCTAAACAAGACATTCCATTCCTTCCAAGCTCTCCTCACCATGGAGAAGCTACTGCTGAATACTGTGTCTAAACAAGACATTCCATTCCCTCCAAGCTCTCCTCACCCTGGAGAAGCTACTGCTGTATACTGTGTCTAAACAAGACATTCCATTCCCTCCAAGCTCTCCTCACCCTGGAGAAGCTACTGCTGTATACTGTGTCTAAACAAGACAGTCCATTCCCTCCAAGCTCTTCTCACCCTGGAGAAGCTACTGCTGTATACTGTGCCTAAACAAGGCATTCCATTTGCTCCAAGCTCTCCTCACCCTGGAGAAGCTACTGCTGTATGTTGTGTCTAAACAAGATATTCCATTCCCTCCAAGCTCTCCTTACCCTGGAGGAGCTACTGCTGTATACTGTGTCTAAACAAGACATTCCATTCCCTCCAACTTCTCCTCACTCTGGAGAATGCTGACATCTGTGCAGCTACTGAGACGGGTAAAAGCTGTGCAGAGTACCCTAGTAGTGCAGGGCTACAATGCCTTTCACACATTTAGACCAGCTATTGCACAGACAGGGACTAAAAGTGGAGGTGTCTCAATTTTCACCAAAAGCAAACATTCCTCAAGCCTGGTCAAACAGGATGATGTGATTGAACTTCTCCATTACAGATTACCACAGGCAAATCCCCATGCCATACCCTTAGAAGCTATAGGCCCCCACCTATGACCAGGAAACCCAGAACACAAGCTTAAACTTACTGGAGACACTCAGCCTTCAAAGTAATACTATATTCATGGGTGACTTTAACTACCCCACTATAAACTGGGAATTATACATGACCCCAGATTTGCAGGCCCAGGCATTCCTAGTCTTTTTTTAAACAAATACCGAGGACCTGATAGCCCAAATGCCCACTAAGGGTGTGAACATATTAGATCTGCTCCTCACTAACATGATAGAATGTTGCAACCACCTCAATGTAATGTTCTCTCTGGTAAGGTCAGACCATAAAGCTGTTTCCTTTTAAATTAAAGTAAAACCTAAAGCTCCTGCTAACCCTGGAGCATTTAGGAACCATTCTATGACAAACTTCCTAATATTAAGTGATAACCTGGCAAAATGTCAAGCCCCCACAAACCCAGAGAACACTGCTGTCTCTAGAACTGTTGACAGAGACCTTGTATGATCAAGTTAATAAATGTATAGAGACAAAAGTGCCCACCAGAAATAAGTACAGAACAAACTAAAAAAAAACTGCCACCCTGGTGGAATCTTAACATCAATAAGTTGTATAAGACAATGAAGAAAGATGTGACAATAATTAGGAAGTGGAACAGCCAGCAAGATAAAAAAAATTGTCATCAATCTAAACAAGCAAGTCAGAGGACAAATGAAGTCTAAAAAAACAAATTTGAGGTAAAACCGCCTCACCAACTAAGGACAAGCATAAGGCTTTCTTTAACTGTGTCCACAACCTGAAAGGCAGTATGCAACAATGTGCATACCTGTTTGTAAATGGAGCCACTTACACTGAGCCAGAAGATATAACAGATCTATGTCCAGTCATAGAATCCCCCTGAGACACTAATATCCTCCAAGAAGGGCTTACTCAGAGAAATAACTGGTGCCAGAGCTGTGTTCTAATACTCCATGCCAAGAAATACATAATGGTATCCTTTTGGACGTCAGACACCCCTGGAAACTACCTCATTAACAACACACCCCTAAGAGTAAATGCAGTATTCAGGGATTTGGTGAAGCATATAGCCAGCAACCTGACCTTTGACCATCATGCAGCTACAATAGAAAGGAAATCATTCTGTGTTGTGCAATTTAAAAACAAAAGAATGGCATCTATATCCAAGGAAGTTATTGTTCCACTTTATTTGGTTCTCATCAAACCAGTCATTGATTACAATGCCTCCTTAAGTATGTACCTGAAAAACTACATGCGACAACTGAAACATCCACAGAAGTTTCTCACAAAAAGGAAATGGGGCATAAACAACATTTCCTGCACTGATTGACTCCAAGCCCTAGCCCTGTATTTGGTTTCCTACAGACCGTTGAGGGGAGATCTCAGCCTGCCATACAAGGCATCTTTGGATCCCACTAAGATAGACCTTCTGCATATCTGACATCAGAATTATCTAATCTAGGGACTTAAACATTGCTTGTGACATAAACAACTCATGATAGAGGGACATGTATGTCTCTCAGAGAATACCCATTCTCTGGAACAGACTTCCTATCCATGTGAAATAGAGTTCTTCTCTACCCATTTCACTCATAACATTGACTAGTGGATGGGGTCTCAAAAACTCCCCCGGATCTGGTACCTATGTTCCTAATGGACAGAGGCAGTCTGTAAAAGCTTGACCACCCATCCGTAGTCCACAAATACCCTTAGGATAATCTTAAGATTCCTAAACTTGTCTTGACACTTTTGGGATGCTTGGCTAGGTTTAAAAAGACCCATGTGGTCATTAGCATGTTATACATAACAGTACTTGAGATACAGTTAAGATTTACTGACTCAGGAACCATGCTAAGTGAAACCTAGTTACAACAGAGGAAGTGTTTTGCTTATGCTGGTAAAGCTTTTAGGAAGCTGAAGCTAGGTACTGACAAATACGAAAAGCCTCATTAGAAATTATTAGGGAGGTGAGTATTTCTATATGTACCTTGTGGGAAATTAATTCACATTCCTTACTTATCGAAAGTCTAGAAATCACCTTTCTTAATATAAGATTCCAAGCTGCAAACCCCTTAGGATAAAAAGGAGGTTAAGTATTTTACATCAGTTTTACATCTAGGGTGAAATGGTCAAATTAATAAATTCCATTTCACCCCTACAACTTGTGCAAAGTTAACTTAGTCACAGTTATCATGATACCATTAACCATTACCACTCTCTCAGAGAAGAAGTATAGAATGTATTAAAGAAAACAATCCAAATGACTGAAGTGCAAATTGTAAATACTACTTACATGACTCACCCCCCATGATACAGAAAATGAGCAAATGAGAACAAATCCAAATCTGAATGCATTATATTAGATCAGATACTGGCCCCCTCCCAAAACCAGATAATAGTCAAACAGTACTTTAGATGAATCAAACTGTACCTTTTTGGTAGATAGATTGCCTCCACCATGGTATGTGGATGGGCGAAATAGTTTGTTCAGATATTTCTTTATAGTAATTAGGACTGGCTCAACTGAGAAATTATTTGTCTGATGAGTATTATAGTTTTAGGTGAGAGAAGGTATATTGACATTCTGTTAGCAGATGTGAGAGGTAGTAACTATGAAGTGGTCAGTGAACAACACTGTCTGGTGCCATTAGTTACAGTGGGAGGGGGTTTAGTGATGGACTTGGTACTTGGCTTTAGAAGATTATTTACAGTAGACCAGAACAGTTTGGGATTATTACAGTTTATCTGTGCTGTTACGTAATAGTTCTTCTTGTCTAAAAAGAACGTGCTTTTTGATAAGATTTCTTATGTGTTGGTAATTTTAATTATTTTGTTTTTGTCTGCGTACATTTCCAGCAGGCATTATCCCTATTTTCATTAATTCATTATTTTTTTTCATGTTAGCCAGGGTGTAGTTGTCATTTTGACATGCTTATATCACAAAGGTGCCTATTGGATTAAAATTTGGAGAAAAGTAGTATTAAAGTACGAGACAGCATTTCCTAGTGGGAGTGCTTTTAGTTTACAGTTCAGGGTCTTGATAAAAGAATTTGGTAAGGTGTCTTACAGAGTAATGATTTTTATAAAGTCTCTGATTACGTAAGTGGGATAGTGATCACCAAGTATAGCAGGGAACATTTAAGACTTTTTTATTTTGTTTGGGGTTAATGGATAGTATGCAATTCAGGATGCTGGCTTTGCCAGAAGTTTTCTCTCATCTTGTTGGACATTCAATTCATTTACACCAACTAGATTGATGTTTAAGTGGAATGTGTTTGTGTTCTGATCAGACCAGTCCATGTTTAGGTTACCGAGAAGCTGTCCCTGCTTTACATTGCAGATTATCTAGTTAAATATATTTTCAGTGGTATTAAGATGGTATTCTCGCTTTACCTTGCTAGTTGTTTAGTTAAGTATATTTTCAGTGGTATTAATATTGTTTCTACTTGGAGATATGTATGCACTTATTTTACATATCACCTTGTGTGAGTTTAATTTAAGATGGGTTATTATTAGTTCTTCCAAGTCAACTTTTGGGAGTTCATAGGTTCATAGGTAGGTACTAGGCTATCGGCCTGAGGGCCTATGTAAGCCTAGCCAACAAGATTCTGTGGCTTACCCCACCCAAGAAAGTTATTTTTCTGTGTCACTGTCAAGCAGAGAGACAGAAGTGATGCCTGGGGTGTATTTCCTATTTCCCATCCACTCATCAAGATTTTTCTTGAAGAGTGCTAATCAAGAACTTTGCTTGACGTAGATGGGTAGCCTGTTCCAGAGTATGGGAACTCTCTGGGACAGGAATCTATCCCTCCAGCATGTCCTGTTTATTGTGGTGACAAGGTTTAGGTCCCTAGAGCATGTAGCTCGGAGGGATTGGGATTTCTTTAGGTGTAGCATGTCCAACAGCTCTGGGTTTGACATAGCTTTATATATTAGGCAGAGATCACCTCAGAGTAGGCGATATGCTACAGAGTAAAGCTGGAGTTTTTTGAGACGGTCAGTGTAGGGCATCTGTTTGAGGCCAGTAATCCTCTTTGTGAGGTACTTCTGGGGCCTTTCCAGCTGCTGCAGATGTCTTGTGAGGTACATTCCAAAAGGGGCATTGTACTCTGTAATGGGTCTAATGAGTGTCGAGTAGAGGGGAACAATGACCTCTAGGACTTCCTGACTACTGTGGCAATGTGACTATCAAAGGACAGACTACTGTCCACCTGGGTCCCAAGGTCTCTTATCACACATTCAGTGTTAAGTAGACTGCTGTCTACGTAGTAGTTCATGGGTACAGAGTTTTTACCAAAGGGGATGACACTACACTTTTTGGCATTGAGCTTGAGGTCATGGCTCTGACACCAGGCATCTGTCTCAGTGAATCCCTTCTGTAGGATTTCCACATCATTTGGGGACTCAGCTATGGCTCCTAGTTTGCAGTCATCTGCAAACTTTATTAGCCAGAGGCCTTCTGTGTTAGCCTGTACTTCAGAGAAGTAGACACCAAACAGGAGAGGTCCCAGGACTGAACCCTGTGATACTTCACTTGTCACTGGTTTGAGGTCAGATTTGGAGTGTGCAACTTTTACAGTGTGGGTTCTGTCAGAGAGCCATTTGGAAACCCATCTTATGATGTAGGGATTTACACCTAGTTTAGTGAGTTTAGCTATAATTCCAGAATGGGGGATGGTGTCGAAAGCCTTGGCGAGGTCAAGATAGGCTGTGTGAACCACCTTACCCTCATCTACAGCTTTGGTGACTGCCTCAAAGAAGTCGATCAGGTTCAGGAGGCTTGATCTGCCTTTCACAAACCCGAACTGGGTGGGAGCCACAGTTTGGAGGATGCCACTGTCTTTGTTTATGAGTTCCATGATGATACGTTCCATGGCCTTACAGACCAGGCTCATCAGGCTAATAGGGCGATAGTTCCCGGGATCAGTGGTGGCTCCCCTTTGTGGAGTGGGATAACTGTTGCTGTATGCCATTCAGTGGGCACAAAGCCTGATGTGAGGCTATGATTGAACATGGTGCTTAGGTGGGGAGCCAGTTCATTCTGAAGTTCGTGTAAAATGCAGCCTGGGATGTTGTTCGGTCCCATGGATGCTGTGTTTTTGGCTTTAGAGAGTGCAGCATTTACCTGCATAGTTATGATTACAGGGACTCTGCATTCTTCCTGTGTAGATATGGGCCCTTTATGGGGTGGGGTGGGGGGTAACGTTAGCACTGAACCTATCTGCCAAGATGTTGGCAATATCAGTTGGTTCTGTAATTTTCTTGCCTTTGTGCTGTAACTCAGAGCAGATCTGGGTATTGCCATCGAGATTCTTGGCATAGCTATTGAATGCTTTGTGGTTGTCCTTGGAATTAGTGGTGATTTTGTTTTCGTAGCTAGCTTTGGAGGATTTTATCAGGGATCACAGCTTCTTACTGAGGCTGACCAGGGAGCTCCTCCACTCATGGGATTTTACTCTCTTTTGCAACAATTTCTTCCTTGTGTTGTACTGTTTGTTTATGGCAGGGGACCACCAGATTGGCTTCCATTTTTTGGAGGATAGCTTCTTGGTTCTGTTTGGGATAGCACAATCCATGCACTCGTGTAAGTGCTTATAGAGTGCACTTGTGTAGGATTCAGCAGTCACAACTGTATTGTCCATCTGCATGGGTGTCATGAAGTTCACCACTTCTGTCTTAAGAAGCATGAAGTTGGCTTTGGAGAAATTTTTTACCATGGTTTCCTCAATGGGGGTGGAGGCGGGATGTGGATATCAAGGTGATTAGCTTATGGTCAGATCGGACCAATGAGGAGTTGACTTCAGGTGTGGAACACCAGTCACTCATGTTGGTAATGACTAGGTCTAGGATATTGTTGCCCCTGGTGGGGGTGTGGATAAGTTGATCCAGACCAGTGGAGTTTATGAATTCCAGAAAGCGTTGTGTGAAGGAGTTGGTACACAAGTAGTTTTCCCAGTTAATGGTGGGGTAGTTGAAATCACCAATTATTAGGGTGTTTGGTTGAACCCTAATATTTTCCAGTACATCAAGAAAAGAGGAGTGGGAATCCTGGTGCATGGTGGGGGATCTGTAGCAAGCTACAATTTGGATTCCAGTTTTGCCCAGAGTTAGTTGCACTTGGACAACCTCAGATGCATTATGCTGAGCAACTAGCCTAGAGGTGTGGATATCCTTAATGAATATGGACACACCTCCGCCTTTGGTGTTCCGGTCCAGGTTACATGGCCGAAAAGTGTGGTATGAGTTATAGCCTGGTAGTGCGAGGGTGCTCTCTGGAGCCTTGAACCAGGTCTCAGTCACTGCACAGATATCGATGTTCTCCATTTTAAGGAGTGCCTCGAGTGAGTGCATTTTGAGATTTAGACTTCTAGCATTGAGTAGCATTACCCTCAGTTTTTGCTTGCCTGTTCCTGTTATGGTGGTGAATTTGTCATTTGAACCTTGCCTAAAAAAGGCACTATAGGGGTGGCAACAGCCTTAGCCAATATCCAGAATCCCGGGGTGACAGGTGCAGGCCATCTCTGGCAAAGCATTGTGGTCTGTTGACCATGTCATCCCAAGCAGACAGATACTGGATCTCCTTAGAATTACACTAGAAGCTTAGCCAATTGTTGAAGTCAATCATTTTGTCCTTGTACTGCGGTATCATTCTGGGCAATGGCAGAATGTTACTCAGGGCTAGGGTCATACCTGCCTGGGTTACAAGATCGGAGTGCGCTTCCATGTCTCTCTTCATGTAGTCCAGGGAGGTATGTCTCAGGTCGTTCACACCAACATGGACAATGACAGAGTCATATTTGTACTTGTTGTGTAGTGACCTGAGTGTGTGGGTTATGTGGCGGATCCTGGCACCCGACAGGCAGCTGACAGTAACCTTCTCCTTGTTTAGCCTGGTGAGTGGGACATCAGTGTGCCTGACTATAGAATCACCTATGACTAGTGTGTTGGATACATTGTTTTGCCTTATTGGCTGTGGTTGAGTGGCACACTGAGTCTGTGGGCTATGTGTCATTTGGGTTGTGTTGGGGGGTGGAGGTTGCTTGCGTTTCTGCTTTGGAGGTCTATGTTGCTTGGGCATATTATTATTGAGAGCCTCTGTGAATGTTTTTGCATTTCTGTGTATGTATTTCGGTGGTGTAGATTTAGTGAGACTATGTGATAAGTGTGGTGTGGTGCAAGTGTTTACTTTCTCCTCTTGAATGTCAAGTTCAGTCTTGGTTGGAGAGAGCTTTACCTCCAGTTTGGCTAGATAAGTGCATCTCTCACAGGTTGTAGTGCTGGGTGGTAGGAGGAGAGGGCTGTCTGTGATCATGAGGCAATTTCTATATTACCCCAAGATGCCCAGATTCATCAGATAGACAGGAGAGAACACTGGGAGCTGACTCTTGGACATGCCTGAATAAAAAACTATTTTCCTCTAGATAAGTGAGAAAAGTGAGTACAAGAGCTGTTTTTTTCTAAGCAAGTGAGGAAAGTAAGTACCAAAGATGTTTTCCTCTAGGTAATGAGAAAGGTTGAGTGCTGTAGTAATTAGTAGGTTATTTAGTGCTTACAACAAGTTCTGAACAAGTGCTGAGCACGAATAAGCAAATTCAAGTGCTAAAACTAAGAATCTGTATCTGCAATAGACTAGTGCAAGTGCGGGCTTTCAAATCAGAAAGTTGAGTTTAGTTGGGGGTGTATTGCTATTTCTAAACTGTTAAGGAAAATGATAACTACCCCTCCAGCATGTTTAGTGGTGTGTTCATTTCTTATTATG